>NC_081415.1:429341256-429641256 GCF_030272615.1 Cryptomeria japonica
TAATACAATGTAATCATGAATACATGAGTAATACAATACATAGAATCAGTTGCAAGTCTTCTTACATAATGAAGAACAGTAGAATCCACATCCACACACACAATTCCAAAGAAGAAAATTCCAATGGGAGAAGGCATCAAACCACCCGACCATGTGGAACCAAATAGGAACCACCCCCCGTTCTAGGAGAAGACAAGGGGTTCCAACACTCACTCATGACCTAGGATGAAACCTAACAACCATGGGACTCAACATAGCACATAATGAACTCAACATAACAATAATCACATAACTTCACAAGGTTGAAATCAATAATAGATTCTTCTATAGGAGTACAATAAAATCATGGCATATGGACATGGTCACATGTAGGAATGAAGTGTCATCACATGTTGTCCTCATATAGAAGGGAATATGGCCATCCTTACTAGTCACGCTCCTATGTGCTAGCCTCATAAAGAAGGTATTTATGAACCCATAGTAGACCGGTATGATATCCTCACAAAGAAGAGCAATCTATACTCCTAATAGTCATACAAGCTACCCTCACAAAAGAAGGGTGAAAAAAATCCCTTAACAGACATGTGGAGCCATCTCAACCTATGTGAGTACAAGGGAGATTATCGTGCCATCTCATATGGCCCAACCATATATAATTATCTTATTAAGTGAAACCCAAACCCAATCAATTATTACAAGTTATCACTAAATTACAAAGAGGAAAACTCCCATTGTGCCCTGGCGGTCTAGGTGTCAAGCAACCTAACTCACATGACCCCGGTCATCACAAGGAAGCCCACTCCCCCTAATCATATTCCAAGCCATAGGGTAACACATAAAATGAAATCACAATACATGAAGGAATACTCACAAAGAGGTCTTCAAGAACATATAACATCACTTAGCACATACTGCACATAAAGCATACATATGATCCATTACAAGCATAAGGCCTTCACAAATACCTCATATGTATAGTACCAAAGAAAGAACATAAAACATAAGCACATCATAAACTATTTCTAATCCTCAACAACGAGTTATAAAACATCCCATTGGAGTTATAGAAACAATCCTCAAACAACAAGGTAAGAACCTCTTGTTGGAGCAACTTTTGCATAAGGAAACTCCTCAATGGTAGGGCATGATCTTGCATACTATAGCACAAAATACATCATGAAACATCATATAACATCATGAACTAATCAAAATTACTCAACACATACTTCACATGCCTCTGGAAACATCACACAAACCAAACTAGGGCTTTACAACACCAAAATTGACCTTTATGGGCATTCTGGACCAATTTAGCTCTCTTGGTATATATTGTGGCATTTATGGTCTATAGGGTAGCATTTATGGTACCTAGCATTTCCTTTCTGGTTCATTTCATAGCATTTCTAGTCCATTGGTCAGTGTTTTGGGTCCATAGATTAGCTCTCTCAGTCTATAGGTTAGCTCCCTCGGTAAGTTTGTCAGCTCTTTGGGCCTGAACTATGGCATTTGTGGTATGCATAACAGCATTATTGGTAGATAGGGTGGCTTTTCTGGTTAGTATGGTGGCGTTTCTAATTGGTTTGGTGGCATTTCTCGTAAAGTATGCAAAATCACAAGTTTGAGGGATCCTGAGGGTAAAGTAGCTGCCTAGATCGACTCAGAAGGCAAAAATGACCCCAAGGGCATGACCAAGAGGTTGGATAAACATCTAAAGGGGTGTACACATGGATTATGCATCAAATGCAACTCTCAGGAAAGAGTTTTCAACTCAGTGGGTAAGCGTTTTGGCTAAAACTGCATTTTTTATTCAAAGAGCAAAGGAGAGCACCTAATCTCTGCATAGGCCAAAAGAATTGAACTAAAACATTTCCAAACCTTCCAATACTCCAAAAATAAGATTAAAAATGCCTAAACATGACATGGACACTTCACTGTGAGCTTCAAGAGCTCTTACAATGCAACCGACACATTCAAATTAGAGAAAACAACTCCTATCTTAACAAGGAGTTCACAAGAGAACTTACACAAACAGATATTCAAAACCACCATGAAACTCTCCTAAAACACACATGAACAATAACATTCAAATACACAAAATCCATTTTACATTTTAACAATTTAACATTTTTGGAAAACATACTCAGAAGAATTTCATAGAGAAGATTCACAATGACGATTCACAAAAGAGAATCAATCTTTCCCTACAAATCTAACCATTCCCTTATCAAACCAAAATAAACTAATCCCCAAACAATATTTGAGTTACAAACACAAAAAATATATTTTCATAGGAAGAAAGCATTCACTGTAAACAAGAATGTAAAAATTAAAAATCCACCAACCTCTAAATCGCAATCCAAAAGAGTTGAATCGAAGAGGAAGAAATTTTGAATCCAAAACCACTCCAAAATAATCAATCCAAATAAAAAATACGAATCCAAAATCCAAAATAGTTCCCGTTGGTAACCCCCAAACAACTACAGGAAGCCAAATAAAAAGATCACCAACAAAAAACTCTCGACCAATTAAAAAAAATCATAAAAATAATTTTTCCTACCTACCTTGTATAGTTCCAAGGTATAATATTTAATATATTTCCTACCAACAATTTCAATTTCACCCAATCAAATAAGAGGGTACGTAAAAACAAATCTATTTTATTTTTTACATTTTCCTACATAGTAAAAGCAATAATAATGATATTGTTATTATTTTAAGAGTGTAAGAAAAGAAATAGGCTTATACATTTATTATTATTAATAATAAAATCAACTTTATAACAATATCTAAAATAAATAAAAATTAATCAATCATCAATAAACCAAAGGATAAAATAGTTAAATGAAGCAATAACCAATAAATCAATTAAATAAATAATAAATCAATTAAATCCAAAGTAAAACAACAAACATTATCCAACCATAGGATAATTAATCCAATCCATAATAAATCATACGCACACACATGACCAACCACACATAGGTAGAACAAGATACCGACCCAAGACTAGACAACACTTATACTTGTCAAGATTGACAAGGTGAACATAATAGACCATGAGTAGGTGAGGGAAAATGAAGTCATCTCCAACAACTACCATTGGGATTAGGACACGCTCAGACCTATGAGACCAGATGGAGTCGATGTCCGATACCTGCAATCCTGCATCCACTGATAAACACAACATAGCATATATATATATATATATATATATATATATACGCAACATCATAGTAGCAGGCAAGTGAAAGAGAATCACAACACCTTATCATGCTCACAATGAGTGATAAGGCATCGTCCCTTTCACGAAGACAGTCACCTAGTACAAACACATCTCATAAAATCATCATCATGAAGTAGGGTTAGTATCATCATCATATATCATGAAATCATATAAACCGCATAAGAATCTCGAATACATATAAGCCATCAAGAAATATCATCCATCGAGTAATCATAACATGTCACCAATCACATAGATCATCAGAAGTCATCAATATATCATATGTCCATATAGCATCATAAATGCCTATTGCATAGGAATAAAGCCACAATCATCATCAAAATATCATCAGAAGCCTAGATAAGTCTATCGAATCATGAATCAAAATGTAAATCTAGAAGGGACACTACACCTGGCTCTGAAAAGACATCCTGACCCTAGACATGTCATTTTAGAGTCAGGAGTCTACAAGGTTTTTTTCTCTTGTGGCACCCCATATATTGGTGAGACAGGTCTATCATTCATTACTAGAATTAAAGAGCATGGTGGCGATATCAAGCATGATCATGTTCTGAAACCGGCCTTAGCTGAGCACTCCTCTTCCACCAAGTATCACATTTGTTTAGAGGATACTCAAGTCTTGTGTAAGGAGGAAAAATTCTTCAAAAGGAAACTTAAAGAGGTTGTTTAAAACATTAATCATCCCAATAATCTTAATCGAGATGATGGGTTGAATCTTAGCCTCTCCTGGCACCTTTTACCCTCCACCGTTAGGAGCATTCATCGACCCCCTTCTTGACCTCTCCTCACCTTGGTTCCCTACCTTTCTTCTCCCTTCTCCCTCCTCTTGTTTCCCCACTTTCTTTCCCCACTTCTTTCTGCCCGTTGTAGCTCCCATGTGTCGCCTCTCCTCCTTCCGTCTTTTTTAGCTGCTTGTTTTTTGTTCCTGTGTTCTAGCCCCTTCTTGTTTCTGTCCCCCCCACTTGGTTTTCCCCCTTTCACCTCTCCCTCTTCTTTTCTTCTTCCCTAAAGTCTAAGTTTTTATCCTTCTCAAGGTTTGCATGTATGTATGTATGTATGTATGTTTGCATGTATGTTTGTATGTTTGCATGTATGTTTGTATGTATGTATGCATGCATGCATGTATGTATGTATGTATGTTTGCATGTATGTTTGTATGTATGTTTGTATGTATGCATGCATGCATGTATGTATGTATGTAGATACATATATATATGCATATTATACACACACACACACATGTGTGTGTGTGTGTATAATATGTGTGTATCTATCTATCTATATATATATATGTATGTATATATATGTGTGTGTGTGTATATATATATATATATATGTATGTATGTATGTATGTATATGTGTGTATATACACACACACACATATATGTATGTATATATATATACATACATACATACATACATTCATATGTATGTATATTTATACATATATATAGGTATATATATTTGTATATTTTTATATATACATATATACATGTGTGTGTATATATATATATGTACTTATGTATATATCTATATATGCTTATATTTTTATAAGCATACATTTAATATATATGTGTGTGTATTCTTTTGAATATTTCTTTGTTCTTTTTCATTTTCTATTGTAATTATCTGTCCTTTCTTCCTTTATTTGCCTTGTAGCATTTGGGTGTTTTTTTGTCCTCTTCTTATATATATATATATATATATATATATATATATATATATGAATTTTTTTTTTCTCTCTCGGTTTTGGGTTTTTATATTTTATATTTTTAATATTTTTTTCATCTCTTTTCCTAGTTCTTTGTGCCCTTTTACCCTCCTCTTTTTATTCTATGTAAAGTCTGCAGCCCACTATCTTTCATCTCCTTGGTATTCATGTTTATCCTAATGATGAAATACGAAGTGTGATTCGAAACATCGATGATAAAAAAATGGCTTACACAATTGAATCCAGAAGCAATTACTAAATATTAATATGGACCGTGGAAATTTGATAGCTCTAATAGATCTATAAGGTTCACTCCTCTTTCAATGTTTTGGTAAATTTAACTTGTTAGTGGTTTTATTATCTTAATTGAAACCCTAATTCCAAATTTCATCTAATATAGTTGCAAATGGGTGTTCAAGAAAAAGATTCTTTCAAATGGATGTATTGGGAAGTATAAAGCAAGGTTGGTTCTGAAAGGCTACACTCAAGTAGAGGGTGTTAACTATGGTGAGATATTTTCTTCCGTTGCAAAAATGACATCCATTAGATTTTTTCTTTCTATTGCTACTTCTTATGATTTAGAGATTGAGAAAATGGACGTGAAAATTGCTTTCCTTCATGGTGTTTTAGAGGAGGATATTTATATGACACAACCAGAGCACTACATGGTAAAAGGTATAATTAATTTGGTTTTTTAAATTGAAGAAATATTTGTATCGCCTCAACCAGAGTCCTAGGATGTGTGGTGCAGGAGCACCTTGCAAATTTTTATGAGCATTTGCACAATTAAAGCTCTTGGATGATTTTTTAGGTTCTTTGAATGTTTTTGTGTTGTAATAAGGTCTTTGGAGACCATTCATTGAGTTTTGATCAGCCATGTAAGGCTTTGATGCCATTTTTGTAGTATGCACTCCCTTGGACCTATTTGGTCAACCATGGTAACATGACATCCAAAATGCCTACATGAGGCAAGAAATTTATTTTGACTTCTATGTGGCCTATTTGTAAAGTCTATGATGTGTTCTAATAGGTATCATAGGTAAAAGTCATAAGTTGTCAGGTTGAATGACAACTTTTGTTGTCAAAATGTAACTAACCTCCCTCCAATGGCTAACTAATTCAAATTTTTGTTGGAGTTGGTTGAGGAGGTTGGATAAACCCTGTTTAAGGCCTTGGAGGTTGAAGGGATGAGTTGATGATGAAGTTTGGATGTAATTTGGTGATCAGATTCAATAAACACTCAGAAATTTCCTTAAATCTGCTGTAACAATGCCTTGTATGGATTTTGTACGAAATCCATGTGTAGTATAAGTCATTGATTTAAATAGGAATGTGTTTTGATGATCTTTTGGTCTTGATTTGGTCGAAAAAGGTTGAATAACAAGGAATAATCTATATTTTTGTAACAGGCGGTCTGAAAACCCTCCCAAACCAGTGTTTTTAAAGAAATGATCTCTTAACCTCACATTCCCTTGGCCAAATTGGATCAAAATTTGAGGAATGGTAGGGGAGACCATGCAATTTAATATTCTTGAGGTTTTTGAGTGGGCCGTTGAGTTGGTGGAGTTTGGGATCATGCCCTAGGCTAGGCATCCTCATGTGACTAGTTCGTTTTGACTGCTAAAATTGGTGCAATGATAAAACCATGTTTGTTAGAACCTATATGTCTATGGATTTGTTGTTTTATGATGTTTTCAAATCTTCTATATCCATTGGTGTCATTAGATCAGACCTTTGGAGTGTGGTTGCTTGTAAAAGTGGCCTAAAAGCCATTTTAGCCCTCCTATAGTAACAATATTTGACCCAACAAATGCAAGAGTTGAGTTCTGAGTTTTAGAAATGTTTTATTTCATCATTTGAGGTTTCCAAAAGTTTCAAGAGTTTGTGGTTTCCTTAGGAGTATTTTTGAGTTTTGCCTCAAAAGTTCAAAATAAGGCTACTAGGAGTAGGCGTTAGTAGCAAGCTGATTATCTTGATTGACCTGCACACACAAAAAGGGCGTTGTTTTGCTTGTGAATAGTGTTCCTTGAGTTGGTAAAGTGTTACTATAGGGTCCACACCTATTTTCAATGTTGGTTGAGTTGTAAACCAAGTAGCCATAGGTGGCGACAAGAGAGTTGGTATCAAGAATAGTCTTGATGTGAGAAGTTGTATCTCCATGAGTTGTTCATAGGCATAGTGGGGTCCCATTGAGAAAGGGGGAGTGCAGAGGAGTCCTTTCATGTTTTTTTTGGATTTTCCAAGAATCCATGAGAATGTTGAGACCTTATTTGAGGGTCTGATGGATTGAGTTTGTGTGAGAAGCCTTTGTTCCTTGGGGCTTTACATCATATTGGTATCAGAGTAAGTTTGATCATTGGGAGGATAGATTTTAGTGTATGTCAGTAGAAGAGAGCCAAGAAGAGGCTATCATAATGCATCCAAAGGGAATGTCCGTAGAGGTGGCTAAGAAATTCCAAGAGATGGAAGAGATGATCAAGACCAAGGTCAAAGAGGCACTCAAGGCTAAACTTAAGGCATTGAAGAAAGGAAAAGGACCGAGTGAGGAGACCGATGAAGAAGGGGAACAAGAGGATGAAGAAGAAGAACCCTAAAATTAGGAGCCAAAGATACCTACTGATCAAAAACCATTCATTGAAGCCCTCAAGACAGTAGACAAAGACTCTTCTGAAGTAAAGATGGAGATTCCTACCTATAGTGGGAAGATGAATGCTAAACAACTTGTAGATTGGATAGATGCCCTAAATAATTATTTTGAGTACAAGGAAGTGGCTATGGAGAAGAAAGTGATTTTTTCAAAGACTAAACTAAAGGGTGTTGCCTTAACTCAGTGGAACTATACTCAAGGTGAAAGGGTGAAGATGGGAAAGAGTATGATTCATTCTTGGGACAAGATGGTCTTTAAACTCAAGGACCAATTCATGTGTGTTGATTATGAAGTGCAACTGTATAGGAGGTGCAAAACATGAAACAAAAGGATTTGGATGTGGCTTCCTACACAAAGGAAATTCACAAACTGAGTTTGAGATCAGGGCACCGTGAAGATGAAAAGGAAAAGGTTGCTAGGTACTTGAATGGGCTCAAGTTCAACATTCAAGATGAGATGAGTCTTATGACTCCTAAGGTAGTAGATGAATGCTTTCGAATGGATTTGAGAGATGAAGATAATTTGAGAAGAAAAGGTGAATATCACGGTAGAGGAATAGGAGGCAAGAATTTTAGAGGAAAAGGAAATTTTGGGGGAAGAGGACAATATCAAAAACTCCAAGGTGAGTCTAGCCAACAAGAACAAAGTGGAGACTCAGGTTCAAGAGGAGGCTTTAGAGGAAAAAGTCCCAATGGAAGGGGTAGATTTGGTTGACGAGGGAGAGGTCCTAGTGTCTTCACAGGGAGATGCTTCAATCGTAACCAAGTAGGGCACACTGCAAGCAAGTGTCCTAAGAAAGCCTCAATCTCTCATGGAGGAGAGAGAGAAGGAACAAGTTGATTCAAGAAGATGTTTGCCAAAGTTTTAATTATCCAATTGGAAGTGCAACCCTAGCCCATGATGGAGAAAGCTTGATGATGAGGAGAACCATGTTGAAGGTACCTCAAGTGAAAGAACCCCCTCAGAGGAAGACATTATTCAGAACCATGTGCAAGGCCTATGGTAAGCTATGGAAGGTAATTGTTGATTCAGGTTCTACTAAAAATTTAGTTTACACAAAGATGGTAGACAAATTGAAGTTGAAAAGATTACCTCATACTAACCCTTAAAAGGTTTCATGGTTGAATAAAGGGCACCAGGTCTTAGTAGATGAACAATCTTGGGTAGAGTTTGAGATAGGAGAGTATAAAGATAGAATATCATACGATGTAATCCCCATGGATGCTTGCCATCTGTTGTTAGGACGTCCATGGAAGTATGATGTGTAGTCCCAACATGATGGGAAAACAAACTCCTTTCTCATAACTAAAAATGGAAGAAAATACAAGATGGATCCTTTACCGGATGAGGGTGTAGATAAGAACATTGGGTCAAGTGTCATGATAGTGAGTGGGAAAGAATTCCTAGACATTCTAAAGGAAGAAGGAACCCCTAGGTATGCTATGATTTTGAAGCCTACAAACAGTCCTAATGTATCTAGTAGCGGTAAGGAAGAAATTCCCAAGGAGGTGCAACAATTGTTGGACAGGTATAAGAGCATAATGGTGGAGGAAATGCCTAAAACCTTACCACCCATTAGGGACATAAGCCATCAAATTGACTTCATAACAGGTTCTACTTTTCCAAATTAACCAACTTATAATATGACTCCAACTCAGAATGAGGAGATTGCCAAGCAAGTGCAAGAATTGTTGGATAAGGGGTTGGCGAGAAAGAGTCTCAGTCCATGTGTTGTCCCAATAGTCCTAACACCTCAAAAAGATGGCAAATGGAGACTTTGTACTGATTCTAGGGTCATCAATAGGATTACCATAAGATATAGGTTTCCTATGCCTAGAATTGAAGACTTGATGGACTGTTTGGGAGGAGCTTTCTAATAGTCCAAAATTGATCTCACGAGTTGGTATCATCAAATTGGAATAAGGCAGGGAGATGAATGAAAGACAACCTTCAAAATAATTGAAGGTCTCTATGAGTGGATGGTGATGCCTTTTGGGTTATCGAATGCCCCTAACACCTTTATTCGACTCATGAATGAGGTACTGAAGGACTTCATTGGTAAATTTGTTGTTGTTTATCTTGATGATATTATTTCTATTTAGCAAGACAAAGGAGGAGCATTTGGAGCACTTGAAATTTCTTTTTGAAGAATTTGCATGATGAAAAGTTGATGATCAACATGGAGAAGAGTGTCTTCATGAAGGAGTAGCTTGTCTACCTTGGTTTTGTAATCTCCAAGGGGGATTTGAAGATGGATCCAAAAAAGGTGGAGGCTATCTTGAAATGGCCAACACCCAAAATAGTAGGTGATGTGAGGAGTTTCCATGGAATGGCAACATTTTATAAGAATTTCATCAAAACTTTCAGTCATATATGTGCACCTATCTTAGACACAATCAAGGGAGGTCAAAAATGTAATTTTTCTTGGACACATGAAGCAAATGAATCCTTTGAGTATATGAAAAAGAGAGTAGCACACCAGCCTATTCTTGTTTTGCCTAATTTTAACAAGTTGCTCATAGTGGAGTGTGATGCTAGTAATCTTGTCATAGGGGTTGTCTTGAGTCAAGAGGGCAGACCGGTCGCTTTCTTTAGTGAGAAAGTCAATGATGCTAAGAGGAAGTATTCTACATATGATTTGGAGTTGTATGCAATGGTAAAAGCCTTGAAGAAATGGAGGCACTACCTTTTACCTAAATAATTTATTGTGTATACTGACAATCATGCCCTCAGTTTTCTGAATGGATAGGAAAAGCTTAGTCACAAGCATATGAAGTGGGTTGAACATCTTCAAGCCTACACATTCACCATCAAACACAAGAAAGGGCAAGCCAATAAGGTGGTAGATGCAATGAGTAGAAGGGTATGCATGGTGCAAGAAATTCAGTTGCAAAGTGTGGGAATTGATTCCCTCAAGCAAATGTACAAGGATGATGAAGATTTCAGTGAAATAAAAATGAGGTTTGCACTCAATTTTTAGATTCTTACCATTTCGATTTCTCTGAGTTTTTGTTGTAGTAGGGATTGTTATTCAAAGGGATTCAGTTGTGTGTCCCTAGATGCTCCATGAGGGAGAATATTATTAAGGAGAAACAATGTGGCAGTTTGGGAGGTCACTTTGGACTTGATAAAACCTTGGAACAGGTGAAAAGGTAATTTTTTTGCCAAAGTTGAAATTAGATGTCAGGAAGTTTGTTGAAAGTTGCAGCATATGCCAAAAGGATAAGGGAACATCATCAAATGCAGGTTTATATCAACCACTCCATATTCCTAATAGGCCATGGGAGAGTATCAACATGGATTTTGTTTTAGGTCTTCCTAAGACTCAAAGAGGTTTTGACAACATTTTTGTTGTAGTAGATATATTTAGTAAGATGGCTCATTTTTTGCCATGTAAATGCACTAATGACTTCCCATATTGTTGGTTTATTCTTCAAAGAAATTGTTAGAATCCATGGTTTGCCTCTTAACATTGTGACTGAAAGGGACTCTAAGTTTGTTGGCCACAATTGCGTATATTGTGGAAGAAGTTGGGGACTCAATTGTCCTTCACATTATCCTATCACCCTTAGACTGATGGCTAAACTGAGGTAGTAAATAGATCATTGGGAAATATACTCAGATGTCTCACAAAGCAACATGGTGAAGCGTGGAATATGATCATCCCTCAAGCTAAATTTGTTTATAATGATTATGTTAATAGAAGCATCAGAAGAAGTCCATTTCAAGTAGTCTATGGGATTCATCCAAGAGGAACTCTAGAACTAAGGAAAATACAAGGATTGGAGAGGAGGAGTTCTTAGGGAGAAGAGTTTGCAATAGCTATGAAAGACATTCATGATAGAGTAAGAGAAACTCTCCAAAACAACACCAAGAAGTACAAAGAGAAGGCCAATGAAAAGAAGAGGGATGTGCAATATAAGGTGGGAGATTTGGTGATTGCACACTTGAAGAAAGAAAGACTTCCAAAGGGGCAGCCAACTAAGCTACTTATGAAAAAAAATGGTCCTTGTAGGATTGTGCATAAGTTTGGTCCTAATGCTTATGAGATTGAACTTACTCAAGGCTTAGGAATATCACCCATTTTCAATGTTTCAGATTTGTTTCCTTATAAAGATGATGTTTCAAGTTTAGCTACAGGTTTGCAATCAGATGGAGATGAAGGTTGGGTCAAGGATCTACCACCTAGCCAACTATTGAAGTTGGAAAGCATTTTGGACACTAAGGTGGTTAAAAAGACTAGAAAGAATACTTACAAGGAAAACCTTATCAAGTGGAGTGTCTTACCTGAAGAATATGCTACATGGATGACATAAGATGACATTAGGAAGCATGGACATTCTATTGCAGACCTCATTACTCAAGAGACTTGAGTTTTCTATGCCCCCAAGAGTATGGTGCAAGAGTATCTTGTAGATTTTGATGGCCATTTGAGCAATGAAGGCTCTTGGAGGAGTTGTTACGTTATTTGAAATTTTGTGTTGTAATAAGGTCTTTGGAGATCATTCATTGTGTTTTGATCAGCCATGTAAGGCTTTGATGCCATTTTTTTAGCTCCCTTGGACCTATTTGGGCAACCATGGTAACATGACATCCAAAATGCCTACATGAGGCAAGAAATATATTTTGGCTTCTATGTGGCCTATTTGTAAGGTCTATGATGTGTTCTAATAGGTATCATGGGTAAAAATCATAAGTTGTCAAGTTTGTGCAAAGTTGTCAAGTTGAGTGACAACTTTTGTTGTCAAAATGTAACCAACCTCCCTCCAATGGATAACTAATTTAAATTTATGTTGGACTCAGTTGAGGAGGCTAGATAAGCCATGTTTAGGACCTTGGAGGTCAAAGGGATGAGTTTATGATGAAGTTTGGATGTAATTTGGTGATCAGATTTAATAAACACTTAGAAATTTCCTTAAATCTACTGTAATAGTGCCTTGTACGGAGTTTGTATAGACTCCATGTGTAGTATAAGTCATTGATTTGAATAGGCATATGTGTTGATGATATTTTGGTTTTTATTTGGTCGAAAAAGGTTGAATAACAAGGAAGATATCTACATTCTTGTAACAAGCGGTCTGAAAACCCTCTAAAACTAGGGTTTTTAAAGAAACACTCTCTTAACCCCACATTCCTCTAGAAAAATTGGATAAAAATTTGAGGAATGGTAGGGGAGACCATTTAATTTAATATTCTTGAGGTTTTTGAGTGGGCCATTGAGTTGGTGGAGTTTGGGATTATGCCCTAGGCTAGGCATCCTCATGTGAATAGCCTGTTTTGATTGCTAAAGTTGGTGCAACGATAAAACCATGTGTGTTGGACCCTATGTGTCTATGGATTTTTTGTTTTAGGATGTGTTCAAACCTTTGGAGTGTGGTTTCTTGTAAAAGTGGCATTAAAGCCATTTTAACCCTTCTGTAGTAGTAGTATTTGACCCAACAAATTCAAGAGTTGGGATCTGAGTTTTGGAAATGTTTTGTGTCATCATTGGAGGTTTACAAAAGTGTCAAGAGTTTGTGGCATCCTTAGGAGGATATCTGAGTTTTGCCTCAAAAGTTCAAAACAAGGCTACTAGGAGTAGGCGTTAGTAGCAGGCTGATTATCTTGATTGATTTGCACATACAAAAAGAGTGTTGTTTTGCTTGTGAATATTTTTCCTTGAGTTGGTCAAGTGGTACTATAGGGTCCACACCTATTTTCAATTTTGGTTGAGTTTTAAACCAAGTAGCCATAGGTGGCGACAAGAGAGTTGGTATCAAGAACAATCTTGATGTGAGAATTTGTATCTCTATGAGTTGTTCATAGGCATAGTGGGATCCCATTGAGCAAGGGAGAGTGTAGAGAAGTCCTTTTATGTTGCTTTTGGACTATCCAAGAATCCATGAGAATGTTGAGACCTTAGTTGAGGGTCTGATGGATTGAGTTTATGTGAGAAGCCTTTGTTCCTTGGGGCTCTACATCAACGTGGTACCAAAAATTTGATACATATGTATTGAGTTTGTGATTTGAGCCTTTAAAATTAGATCATCATGTTTATTATAAATATGATGGTGGTAATTTCCTATATATTGCATTATATGTTGATGATATGTTATTCATTGGTAAAGGGAAATGCATGATTTTATAACTAAAGTCCCAACTTGCAGCTAAATTTGAAATGAAAATCTTAGTGCAACAAAATACATTCTTGGGATGGAAATTAGAAGAGATAGAGTGAATAGAAGGCTATTTCTAGGCTAGAGTAAGTTTGTGAATTTAGTTTTATAGAGGTTCAACATGTAGGATTGTAGACGATTATGTGTTCCTTTTATAGTTAGAACAAAATTACCTATTTCAGATTATCCTTCATCCCCATCAAAGATGGAATACATGAGTAGAGTGACTTACTAGAGTGTAGTTGGAACTTCTATGGTTTGCACCAAACCAAACATTGTCTAAGTAGTGGGAGTTATTTCGAGATATATATTGAATCCAAGTATAATTCATTGGGATGCAATTAAAAGGGTCTTCAAATATTTTAAGGGTATATTCTTTGTATTATCATGGTAATTTGATTAAAAAAAACACTTTTCAAGGATATTCATGGTTATGTGGATTCATACTAGGTAGGTGATGTTGATACCAAAACATCCACCAATGATTATGTGTTTACTTTATTTGGTGGTGCAATTAGTTGGATGAGTAAGCGATAGGCTATGGTCATTTTCCACTACTAAAGTAGAGTATATGGAAGCTGCTCATGCTTGTAAAGAAGTCATTTGGCTCAAGAGAACATGTTCAAATATTGGAATAAAACAAAGTGCATTAACAATTTAGTTTTACAGTTAGAGTGTGATCCGCATAGCTAAGAACTTGATATTTCATTCCCAACCCAAGCACATTGATGTTCAATATCATTTTGTTAGAGATATGGTCAAGGATGATAGGGTGAACTTGGCTAAGGTAGAGACTTTGATGAATTTTGTAGATTATTTAACTAATGTTGTGAGCATAGATGAGTTCAGATGGTTTTCAGAGTCTATGGGCCTCATAACCCATAGCAATTAAATGATTATGTAGATACTCCATTTTCTCTTGCAAGGTGTTCGACAAGTGGGAAAAAGTTAAGAAAATGGTATTTTAACCTTCAATATACATAAGCTTACTATTTTGAGTAGGTTTTCATTTGAGCATGGATTGATAAAAAAATTTCCCCAAATCTTTGAATTGTATAGATAATCATGTGAGAAATTTTTTGTTGCAAGATCATGTCTATATTTGAAGATATTAAAGTTTTCATTTTTTAAAGTTACAAATGGAAAATTTTAAGTTAATTTTGAGGGCTTTAGAGGCTTGGAAATGGCCTACAAGTGTTTGTAATTGCCCTAGCACATTATAGCTTGATTGAACACGTCGTGAGCTTTTTGGTGCTTCAAATGATTCGTCAATTGGACACCTAGTTCAAAATTTATGGCCTTCGAGAGTTAGGTCTCCTAAAATAGGAAATATAAAATAGTGTCAAACACATAAATGAGTTGTAAAATATAGGTACACATGTTGATGTGTGCCCTGGCACATCATAAGGAATATAGGATTGGAGATAAGATGGGTGCCTTTTTATTGGGTGGTTTTAGTCCATGGTTTTGTAATACCGTTTGACAATTTCATGTATTGTATCTCCTATATATGAGGTGTGTGAGATGGAGGTTGTGTGTAAGACCCTTTTAGATATTGAGTTACCTCTAAATCTGTAGTTGGTGACACTCATGTTAAAATATTTCTCTACAAGTATATTATAATATGTTATTTATTTTGAATAATATATTGGGTGGTTTTTTGGAGTGTGGGGTTTTTCTCTCAAAAGGGTTTTCCCCACATAAATCATTATGTTGTGGTATGCATGCTATTGATATTTATTTTTGTTAACTTTCTGTAATTGTTGTAAGCATCTATAAAAAAAAATCATTACCCCCCTCTCAAGGTTAGTGTAGGAAGTTATTGCGCTACTTAGCTTCCTTACAATTCCTTTCGTTATAAAGTTAATTTTTCATTTTGATCATTAGAATATCAAGAAGGATGAATAGTAAGCTATATGGTGGCACATAATATACTAAGGAATTGCATCTTTCAATACTAGTATATTTAGAGTAATAATAGAATACCTAATTTGGTTTTTGATACATTTAAGATTATAGTTATATGTGTGTATATAATGAAACATGTATAAACTCATTGATACACATTTTTTCATATTTATATTTATTATACCATGTGAATTATTGATCATTGTATTTATTCTCTATTTTAGAGAGGAAAAAAATGCTTTACTGCTATTTATTGGATGCGTATCTAGTTTGTGTATCGACTTGAGATTTTTGAGTTATTTATATATAAATATGAATATTTATTCAAGAAATAATTTTTAACATAGACTAGTTGCCACTAAACCAAAAACTCAAACTATAATTGAGAGCACCATTGAAGAGGTTAGGGTATTAAGGAGGGTTAAGGGTCCCACTTGACAATGGTCTATACCTTGAGCCAAGAGGTTCATACTAGACACAATTGACCACGAGGTGAGGAAGTTGTCGAGGGTGGGAGTAAAATATTCCCTAGCATAGTCGCCAATTTTTTTAACACAAACCAACTAGCACTACACCAAAAGCTTGAACTATTAGTAAGAGCACCACCAGAGAGGCTAGGGTGTTGAGTAGGGGTGAGGGTCCCATGAGCTAAACTATTGTTTTGTGGGACCCTCAGTCCTCCTCGACACCCTAACCTCTCGAGTGGTGCTCTCACTAATAGTTTGAGCTTTTGGTGTAGTGTTAGTTGGTCTATGTTAACAAAATTGGTGACTCTAATGGGGAGGGTTCGACTCCCACCCTCAACAACTTACTTTCTTTGTGGTCAACTATGTCTAGTAAAAACCTCTCAACTTGGGGGGACTATACAATTGTTGCATGGGACCCTCAACCCTCCTCAACATTCTAACCTCTCTAGTGGTGCTCTCACTAACGGTTTGAGGTTTTGGTGTAGTGGAAGTTGGTCTAAATTAACAAAACTAGTGACTCAATTAGGGAGGGTTTTAATCTCACCCTCAATAGCTTACTTGCCTTGTGGTTGATTGTTTATAGTATTGACCTCTTGGCTCGGGGGACTAAACTATTGTCACATGGGACCCTCAACCCTGTTCGACACCCTAACCTATCTGATGGTGATCTAACTAATAGTTTGAGCTTTTGGTGTAGTGGTAGTTGGTCTATGTTAATGAAACTGGCATGTGAATTTCATTGAAACTGACTTAGGAAGATGTGTTGTGATGTATTTGGGTCCCCTTTATCTCATGGAGTGGACTGTATTGTGTGTTTTTGGTCTGGGTTTTTGACTTTATGTAATTCATTTATATTCTATCTATGGCCGAGCTAGTTGAGGTTTTCAATAGATAACCTTGTATAAATGGATGTGCAAATGTGTTAATTGTTGTGAATTAGATGTGAATAATATGCAAGCACAAGTGAAGAAGTAGGAGTGCAAGTGTTAGTCAATGATGAGCTTTGATGATCATATCTTCAATAAGACAGTGTTTTGAGATAGTGAGCGAAGTATGATATGATTGTTGATATTTTTTGTTTGACATAATGGTCCAAGGATAGTTTCATAATTGAGAGATCTTGTTTATTTCAATTCATTATTTCCCTATACCCATTGGAAGATAGTGAGTCCTTTAACAACTTGTGTAATCTTTGTATCTTGTCGTGAGATTGTGCATCTTAGTAATATAAGTCTTTTATATCTTGCCCTAAGGTTGTGTGCCTTATTCTTGCAAGTCCAATTAGGGGAAGTGAGATCCTTGGCCTTGAGCCTAAAAATTTTCACCTATTTTTCATATAGCAGGATAATACTCACCGTAATTTTTCTCTTCTTGGGTATTCCATTTAAATCTAGTGTTCTTATGTGTGTTGTGCTTTGTGGTTTCATGTTTCATAATTGCAAATATAAGTTAATTGTGATTTAAAGTTTAAAGAATTATAAGTAAGTATTTTTAAGGTCTGGATTGATTCATCCTCCCCTCTCAGTATTGTGGTGTGTTCAACACTCTGAAGATGGGGTAGCTCTAATATTTTCATTGTTTGAAAAGGGATCATTATTCACAACAACAGATTTTGATTTTGATATTTGGTTGTTTTGATTGTCAATTTTTGGAGTTACAAGCTTGTTTAAATATCCTCTTCCATCCATATTTAAGGAAACAATATAGATGTAATGCATTAGTTAGAAATGTTCAGAGTCACCACCCAACAAATTCAGGATTCTCATGTTTACTCAATAGATGGCTTTTTATTTCATGGATTCCTTCCACACCAACTCTAATTTATGCTTTGTCTCCAGTAGAGTCTACTAGTATTTCCAACTGATTACCTGATTATCTCTATAAATTAGCCATTTTAATGCTCAATACTCTCATATTGGTGGGCAATGAACAAGAGACAAAATATTGTTCTCCTCTACACTTTTGGTTCTAATAGACCTAGGGGCTATCCTTTATTATAATATTTGAGAATTAGAACCCTTGTATATAAATATATTTATAAGGCAAAAATGTTCTCACAAATTTCACTGAGACTTGTATGATTGTTAAAGAATTTGGATAGATTCTTGGCAATGTTCATCACAATTCTTCAAAACATGCATAAATTATAATAATTTATAAAACATAAAATATTGAAATGATTTGTTTTTATGTTTTTAGGTTCTAGGTTATGACCAAGTTCTTCTCTATTCAATGCCTATTCTAGAGTATAAAATCAAATTATTTCATGCAAGTGCCTCCTTTTGACATCTAAATTTCAAAATCAAAGGATAAATTGTATCACTTCCTTACAATGATACATCTAAGAAAAGGTATTTTCTACAACTCTTCTTAACAATCCTTAATACAATACACAATCCTCCATATATTATTCAAATAATTTTAATCTAATATTTGAATAGAAGAAGAAAACAAGATATACAATGTAACTAATGTGCATAGATAAACTTAGAAGCCCTTGATCTCTTTATTTAAAATAAAATTTCATACATTCAAGGATATAAATGTAGAAAGCACACAATGAAAGTGTTTTTCATATTACACAATCTAGATTGAAAACGTGTCATATAGAGATTTTTCACGTACATGCAAATCATTTTTACCACTCAAAATATTTGCTTCTCAATAGAAACACTTGCCCAAAAATATATTCCTGAATACTTTTTACAATACTACTAGTCCCTTAAATAGAAAAGAAAAATATGCTAGCCTAAAACCTAATTACAAATTTTCAACTACTTTTTAACTTTGCACTTAATAGAAGTTTCTTGAGGACTCGTGTCATTACAACACAAGATATACATTTAAGAATAATTTGTAGGAATTACATGTTATGTCACTCCAAACTTGTTGCACTACTCCAAAATTATCAAAATTTGGTCATTTGTTGATCTGGATTTCAACTAACATGGTTTGATGATCAATTGAAATGCATATATGCCCAATTAATATTTTTCTCCATCCATGATACATATATCTTATCTAAAGGAAATTGGAGAGAGAGTACCTTAACTACTTTGTCATTATAAGCAACATATTTTGCATCCAAAACTACCCTATTTAACTTAATAAAACTACCAAAAATCACCTTTAAGAAAAACACCCATCCAATGTCATGTTATAAAAACTCATATTTAGTTCCTCATTAACACATACAATAAAAGAATATTCGGATCCGCTGCACCAAATTCACCCTTCTGCTAATCCAAGGATTTGATTTGTTCTTGATTATCGAGGATATCTAACATGATTATTTCCTCCATTATTTCAATCAAATCCATCTTATCCTTAATTTGCTTGTCAATATTCAACACATAAGCAACAACTTCTTCAAGTATCAATGTCTTATCATTTGTTGATTTAATCTTTACAAGAGCCTTTGGATTAAATCTGGCACACTTATACAACTGCCTTATTATTGTACTTTTGGGCATCCATATATCTATTGTTGGTTTCAAGGAAACCTTATCTTATTCACGCTTGGCACAAGAAGCTTTTAAGTCTAATCATGTCTTTCACATTTCATCAAATTTTCCCATTGTTTTTGATAGCCTACAATTAATCAAATCTACTACCAGTTTTCTAATTATTTTTGTTTTATCCTCTTTGGATCCCTTCATCTATTCCTTCAACTATTTTATTTGTGCAAGTAGAGCCTCCCTATCTAATGGAAAATTTTATACAGAATTTGATGGGGTGGACACAATTGGCACTGTGTATTTGGAGATGTAAATTGAAGATATCTCAATTGGTTTAACTTGACAATCGCCTTCAAATACCGCTCATGCAACTTATCAAAATCAAATTACAATTATTTGACAATAGCTTCATTGCACAAATTTATGTTCACTACCAATGATGTATCTTGGGGAGTAGGGGTATGTTTCACTCTTTTGATAACTAGCTTTACCCTTCAACTCATGAATGCTATTGTAGACACACAAAAAATTTCATTAATATTGTTCTCCTAATCAACTTCGATCTTTCCAATCATTAAGTGAATCCAAATCAAATAAGATTCTTATTATCCTATTCTCCATATTATTCATTATATTAATATCCATATTTATTTTATTTTTCCATTAATTCATTAATCTATTAAATAAATATCACATTATATCATTATCCCATTTTATTCATATTATTCCTAAACTTTCTTTCATACCCTATCCATCCTCTATTTATCTTGTTTCACTCCCACCTATTACACTCACCTAATGAACATGGGATAAATGCTTACACTTCCAAACCAATTATTTAGCCCACATTCACCCGACAAATTGGATCCACCTCGAGGACAACTCTTTAAACCAATCCCCTCTCATTTCCGATCATCTAGCAAATCTCTCTATCATTTGCATTCTTGCATTTTGAATCTTATCTCTTGCATTCTAGTTTGCATATGTGATCATTGTGTTCATCATATCATTGATTTCTCCTATCTATTTCATTTCATTTCATTGCATTTGATAATCTTCATATCCATCCATCATAGCTTTTTGTGCACGTGTTTCTGAGAGGACTGATATTTTGAACACAAGATCTTGATTGGTAGGAGAACAATGGAGTGAATTTATGTTGCATGCATGTGTGTTTTAGCTTAGATATTTGCATTTGCATGTGTGTGTTTATTGCAGGTACTCCATTGATAAGATGTTGAATCATTTGGATCTTGTGTCATAAGATCTCAGATTCAATTTTCTCCATCTACATCTGGCACAGCTAGTGGGACCACCCTTATCCTTTTATTGTCTGGTTTTCGCTTGGTAGAAGATAAATTTGCAAGCAAAAAATTGCATTTTCTTAAAAGTTTCTAATGCCTTTTTGACAAACTTGTTTTGTGCATTTTCTTGTAATTATGGTGTTCATGAGATTATTTATTCTTCAAGGAATTTGTTAGTAGGTTACATGATGTGGAGTCTCTGATTCTGCATTTTGCATGCATTTCTACCAGACTTTTCCCTGGGAGTTTCTTAAGCCTTGTCAGTGAATCTGTCTCGTGCATATCCTACAGGTTGTGAGTCCACATTTCTTTGTTCCATTCTGTAAAAAAAAAAAAAACAGCTCACATTCTTGCATGTGCTTCCACATTTTGCATGCATTTGTTTTAAAGTTTCTAAAATTGTTTCAACAAAACTGCCATTGCCAAGTGCATTTTCTTGAGAGTTCTTGTAGCCGTTTCAACAGATCTATTTTGAGCATTTTCTACAAACATTATTATCTATGATTGTTAAAATCATTTCAATCTATCTATTTTGTGCATTTCCTATAGTTATTATGATCCATGATTTTTAAATTGTTTTAACTAATATATTTTATGCATAATCTGCAAACATGGCATGATATGAGATCACATTTCTTTGATATATTCCACAGTCTTGAAATAGCTAACGTACCATAGTCTATTCTCCACAAGCTACTCTATACACCTAAAAAATGGTCTGAAGATAATTAATTAAATAAGCAATTATTTAATTAATCCTCCTCCCCAATTTAATTGAATTCACTAAGCAATTTGATTAAATTTCCCCTTTCATCTACTTATTAATAAATCTAAGGATTTATTTAATTTCACTTCACCCCTTTGATTAATTAATTCCCTCCATCCAAAATCATTTCTTCTAAATCCCTAATTAATTAAAACAAATCAATTATGAGTTGTTGAGGTTAATTACCATTTTCCCATTATTTGAATTTTTAAATTCAAATTCTCCTAACTTCTACCCCTCCTAAACCTAACCATTCCTAAACCTAACCCATTCTACCTACCACCATGTCCCCTTTCATCCAACCTCTTCTAGAACCTTTGTGACACTTGTCACTAAGTGTTCCCTTTCATCCACTCTCTTCTAGAAGCCTCTTGACACTTGTCACCATAGAGATGACATATGTTCCCTTTAATTCAACCTCCTTTACCAACCTCCTCCAATTTAACCATTGATATCTTCAGATCAATCTTGACCGTTGATTCTTGCCACCTCACCCCTAGCCTTGGAAATCCTATAAATAGACCTCATTTTGAGAAATATGGATCCCATCTCATTCTCATCTTATGCATTGTTACTATAGGCATCTAGTTTATAGCTTATCATTCTTAGCAATGTTATCATGCTCAATTTTAGCTTAATTGCATCTTAATCTTAGTTCATTTTATAGATCAATCATGAACTCATATAGCTTAATCATGCTATTCCTGCTAGATCATGCATTTTCACCATTCAAATCCTCCATCTAAGTGTAGTCAAGTCACTGGAGTATGCATAATCAGATCTGAGAGCATTTTTCATACTCACATTTACTAGGAGGCAATAAGTCGATTAGCTATGGTTTTACATTTCCTTGATTAAATCTTCTAACCATGCTTGTAATGATTTGTTGAGTGCATTATGGTTGCAGGTACAGGTACACTTCATAGAGCATGACATTTTGGTGCCCACCGTGGGGCTGGAATCATCACTTTTGGCCTCTTAATCTTCAGCAAACTTTATCTCTGTCTGACTCTAGGTCAGAAATTCGTACGAGTTGCCTTTTTCAGCTCGTACGAACTTCCTTTCAGCTTAGGACTACCTCATCCTGACTTGTGCTAGGTATAATTCTGTGTCATACGAGCTTCTATGTTGAAAATTCTTTATTCGTACTAGATCTAAATCTGTGTCGTAGGAGTCTATTTCTTGCAAATTCTTTACTCCTACTAAACACAATTTTGTGTCATACAAGTTGGTTTTGGCTTGTGTCAGAGATCTAAATTTGTGTCATACTAACTGGAAATCTGTGTCGTACGAGTCTTTGGCTTTGTTATTTTTTAACAGACAACAAGTTAGGGTTTTTTGATTCTAATATGAGATTTTCTAACATTAACCCTAACTGGTTTATGAGATTTTTTTGCAGCCTAACTATTTTCTGCAGGACACTTGATGAAGATACACTTGTCAAAGACAAATTTCAAAAACACAATCATGACTACTAATGGATCTATTTTGCAAGTTGTCTAAGGATTCCATAAGAACTTTGTGTATTCTTTAAGATTTTTAGGCACACTTCAATTTTGCTTAAATAAATGAACAACTATGTCTTATGTGTCTTTGATGATAGGCGAGTATGCTCTCACCTTTCTTAGGTGATCAGAAAGCTAGACTCAACTTTTTCTTTCATTAGTGCATTTCTTTAGTAGGCCTTCCCTCCCGAGGAGTAATAACTCTTAGCCCTTAAGGCCGGTGAGAGGGGAACAACCTAAGTGGGAATGACTAATGCCAAGTAATCCAACTCACTATAAAATAAACGTGTTTTTGATGAAAATCAAAGCAATGACAGTGCTCGGGAATAGCTCTCCTCCGTACCTTCGGGTATATCAAATCTTGGTTTTCAAGGCTGGGAGACCTCTTAATTGAGTTTATACCCCGACGCATCAAACGAATCCCTTACTAGTACCAGTTAAAATAGAAGCTACCTGATTCACCTCCAAAAGGGTTATAATCTTTGTGCAAGAGAGATAGTAACTCTCCCAAGACACTTGCCATATCATGCCCCCATTAGCATTTGGAGTCAGATAATACAACGTTGAGAATCCATTGCGTGAGACTCAGCGACCATATTCTGATTGGCTATTGTGTGTGTACCTAAGTTAGCAAGCAAAGGTTTTCATTCTCAGCCAACTTCCTTAAGGTTTAGCTTGATTAAGAGTCACTTATCATATCATGTGTTTTCTATGTATTCATCCCTAAATCGACAAATCAGACATCTTAAAACTGGAAAACCAAACTAAAAACATTAAACTTCAGTTATCAAAAGTTCAAACAAACAAACATTTTTTTATCTCTGTCTGGTTATCTGTCGTACGAGTTAAGATCTCTGTCATATGAACCTATTTGCATAAAGTCTTGTGTTGTGCTACATTACATTATGTGTCGTACGAGTCAGTTATTTTGTCGTATGGTTCATAAAAGTGTGTCGTATGAGTTTATGATTTTTACATGAAAACTTTTGCTTTGTCGTACAGAATCATATCTTGTGTCATCCTAAGCTGCATATCCTGTCGTACGAAACTCTGCATTTGCCAGTCCAGAGTTGTGTCCTGCATGCCTATTTTAGATTTATCATTTCTACCTGATCAATTTGTAGTAAATATAAACACCTGTTATCTATCAGTCTATGCTTAGATTATCTCCTTGGTTTGCTTGGTCAAGTTATCATCCATCAAAATAAGACTTTAGAAAATTTACACCTTAAGAGTTTCAAGTGCTTACCCCCAACAAGTTCAAGATCTAAACATCTCAAAGTGCATTATCACCCTCTTTGATAAACTAATTTCTCAAACATAGTTTCTCATCAGGATCAATCATCCTTTATCATGAAACTAAAACATTTGGTCAGGATAACCTTGTCCCACATCGTAGGATATATCGTTCCTACTGGACTTGGTTCTTATCAAATCACCATCATTACACTCCAAAACCGAAGATAAAAAAACTTGCAAACTTTTAAACACTTGAATTATCTTTGCATGTCCTATCATTCTATCATATCTACCTTGACAGTTGATCACTTATCAAAACAACCTTTTTGACAATCAAATCCTAGCACAATATCAAACACAATGCCCATTTTAATAAGAGCACAGAGACATAAGATCATTGAAACATTGGAAATAACTAAAAATCATATCAACATGACATACCAAAGTAAAACACAAGAAGAAAACATAACAAACCAACATATTAGAGAAATCAAACAAGTCCAAAATCAAAATCCAACTATGTTAAAACCTCACAAGGATTTAAATACATCTCAAAAGAAAGGTGGCTCTTTTATGCACCTCTTAAAGAGATCCCTAAAAGATTTGGCTAAAGAAGATCAAAATTGTATACCTATGTATAGAAAAGGCTCATCCCCCTATAAACAAATTGATTCTCCAAAGGCATATATTCCCACACCTCTTGAAAGCTTGCAAGAATCTTCCATAGCATCATCACCAAAGAATATATCCAAAGATGAAGTTCCCCAAGGGATATCCAAAATTGCCATCAAACCTATTTCAGAGGATCGTATTCAAAGCTCATCTCCTTCATATCCAAGCATTAATTTATTGCAGCATCCCCATAACGCTCTCTTGCAAATTAAAGTCCTCATTCATAAAATGCTTGTTAAACATGTCCTAATAGATGGGGGAGCTGGCTTGAACATTTGCTCTATGAATCTTGTCTGTGCTCTAGGATATTCAGAAGATGCAGCTGATCCTCAGAAAATGGTAAAAATCAAAGCATTTGGTGAAGAAGAACATTACTCCAAAGGAATTGTGACATTACCCCTCAGAGTGGGACCTTTACAAAAAGACACATCATGCCAAGTTCTAGACATGGACCTACCATACAATATACTCTTGGGGAGACCATGGATTCAAGACATACAAGCTATTACATCAACATGTTATCAGTGCTTAAAATTTCCATACAATGGACAGGAAATCACAATATTAGCAGACTCAAATCCATTGCATCGTTGTAATAATTTGAAATCAGCTCAAGAGGTCATTGTTTCCCATAACAGAGAGGTAGCAGCTTCAAGCACACAATCAAAGGAACAATCATTTGCATCAATTTTGTCAAACATGGAAGAACAAATGTAGCTAAAAGATCAAGGGACTAGAGAATATTTGCTATCATGGAAAAACAAACAAGAGCAACTTCAAATTGAGAGGGATGAAAAAGAAGATGTAGAAGTTGATGTAGTTCACATGTATGCAGGACAAACATTAGGAACTAGCCCACTTGAATCAGAATCACATTCGACTGACATGGACTTAACCGAGGATGATCAGGATTTTCTTAAATGAGGTCATTCTGATGAGAGTGTCGTCCTAGACATCGACATACGTACTGAAAGCTCTGACATCTCTATCACGACCCCTAATATCTTTGAAACTATACAACCTGAAGATCCTTTATCCTTAAGCTATCCTGAACCTATGGACTGGCAAAATGAAGGACATACTGCCAATGATACCTTTCCTAAAGACCATGCCATATCCTTATATCTTAATGAAATCAAACCCACAACAAATTTCACTAGGGATTCCGCTAACGTATCTTCCAGTCAAGTGGGTGTTAAATCTCCTAGTCGCAAAAGTGAAAATCATGAAAGCAATATCAGGTATAATGTTGAAAACCATTTATTGGCAACATTAGACCGAAAAAGAGTAAAAATAAAGAACACATCTAATGGTGAAAACCTCCTTGAGGTGCCGAAAGATGGGAGATTTGACACCTTACCTGAATTTTATCAAGAGAAGTCATGTATATTGATAAAACCAGCAGAGGCAGTTATCATTGACACAATTGATCTACATCCAGCAATCTCTCTATCAGAACTAGCAAGACAAAAATACTTGAAACCATTCAAAAGGAGGCAAATCAATTTTACTTGTTCATATATAGACATTCCAGGGTTCGATCCATATCTTACAATACTTCACCCAAATATTAGTCCAGGAGCAAACATCAATAAAGGAACACAACATGGATCAGGAGCAGGAATTCTATTTATCACACCACAAGGGCATACAATCCCGAAAGCATACAAATTAAGCTTTCCATGCACAAACAATATAGCAGAGTATGAAGCATTGGTAACATGTATCAAAATGGCTGTAGAATGGAACATTAAACAACTTGAAGTCTTTGGAGACTCTCAGCTTGTCATTAATCAAATCAATGATGACTATCAAACAAAAGATGACAAACTCATGCCTTACAAAAAGATGGTGGATGATATAAGAAGTTCTTTGTAGAAATAAGTTTTGAACAGATTCCAAGAAATGACATAAAGCAGCAAACGCCATGGCTACACTTGCTTCTCTATTGCAGACACAAGAAAATCAACAACGTTATGAATTCCTGGTTGAAGAGTTGTTTCATCCCTCCTTTAATTGTCTTGATTCCTGAACTATCTATCAACTTATTGGACACGATTCCTCCTACTATGGTCAAACTTACACATACCTGAAAGACAATATCTTACCTTTTGACTTATTGAAAAACCAAAAGAGGAACTTTATTCGCCAATCCTCCCATTTTACTCTCATCGCAGATACCCTGTTTAAACGAGGTCTAGATGGTACTCTCTTAAGATGTCTCGAACAAGAAGAATCTGAGAAGGCCTTACATGAAGTCCATAACGACATTTGTGGCACTCATTCAAGCGGTCTTACCCTTTCGAAAAAACTCATACTCTTGGGCTATTATTGGCCGACTATGAAATGAGATTCTTTTAAAATAGCTAGAACATGTAGACAATGTCAGATCCATGGGAACTTGATTCATGCATCAACACAAGAACTTCATGCTTTAGCAACATCTTGGCCTTTTTGTCAATGGGGACTTGATCTGGTAGGAAAGATAAATCCTTCCTCATCTAATGGACACAAATTTATCCTTGTAGCTACTGAATATTTTACAAAATGGATTGAGGCAGTACCTCTCATCGATATCACAAGAAAACAAATTGCTGCATTTATCTTGAATTATATCATCTGTTGCTATGGAATACCAATGACCATTATCACTGATAATGGGTGACCATTCAAGAATCAAGATGTACAAGAGCTATGTGAGAAGTTCAAAATCCAACACAGATTCTCCACACCATATTATCCACGGGGAAATGGGCAGGCAAAAGCATCTAACAAAACTATTCTGAAAATTCTCAAAAAGAGTGAACGATGCTGGGAAAGATTGGCATATTCAACTAAACCCTGCTCTCTGGGCCTACCAAACTAGTATCCACACATTGATAGGTGCCACACCTTTCTCTCTTGTCTATGGATCATAAGCCATATTTCCAATCGAAGTAGAGATGCCATCTCTATGTGTATCACTAAAAGGTCTCATCCCAGATGAAGAACAACGAGTATCTAGACTATAAGAGTTAGAACTTATCCATGAATGAAGACAAAATGCCTTTGATCATCTAAAGGTATATCAACAAATAATGTGCAAAATCTATAATCACAAGGTTAAACCACAAATCTTTCAAGTGGGAGAACTAGTGCTAAAGGAAAATCCACACAACCAGGCAGATCGAGAAAAGAAAGGAAAGTTTGAACCAAACTGGCTAGGTCCGTTTGTGGTCACAATAGTATTTGGATCAGGAGCATATTGGCTATCAACACAGGACAAAGATCAACTCGAGGAAACTATCAATAACATGCACCTAAATAAATTCTATGTCTGAAAAATCAGAAAAAAAAAAATAGTGAAAAATCAGAAAAAATCAAAAACAGTGAAAAAAAGAAGAAGTGAAAATCAGAAAAATAAAAAACATTGAAAAAACAAAAAATCCAAAAAAATCAAATATGAGAAAAAGTGCAATAAAAACAGACGTTGAAAACCTGACAAACATGCACTATCTATCAGTTAGCTCTTCCATCTATTAGTTCATGCATCTTTCCGCTTGCATTCATTTTACATCATCGCCAACCATCATGAAGCCTTTGTACATACACAGGCATCCCAGGTGGCTTCTTGCCATGGTTTGGATCATTGGATATATCATAACGAATTTGTTTCTAGGCTTGGGGCAAAATCCTACACCTAGCCAGGGGTAAAACTCTCGATCGTTTTGAGCTTAACCAAACAAGTAGAACAATAGTTAGACAACTCTTATCAAGCAAAAACTAAGACACATCCAACACGAGATCAAACTATCAACTATCAAGCTATCATGAAGTCAATCTAAGCACATCACACACTTTTTAGTGGATAATATCTTTTTAGATAATGATTGTAACATGATTGTTCAATTTTTCTATATTGCTTTTCGCTATCATGATTTCTGAGTGACTTGAGGATGTCTTTGACTAGAGGAACAAGGAAGGAACGTGATATTTTTCTTGTCTGCTGTCTGAAAATTAATTTCGAATATGTGCAAATTTATCTCGGGACATGATCATCGAAGTATCATTGAAGACATTTCTGATTTGCACATTGAAATGATTAATACTGCCTGTTTTACGCAAGCAACACTCAGGTCATCTCGGTTCAATTATACCATGATGCTTGTGCTAACTTGCTATATCAAAATCCATGAAAGAAGTGCTCAGGTCATCATGGTTTAATTATACCATTGATGTTTGCACTTACTTCCCACATTTCAAAAGCTCAATGATGACAAAAACGCAAAATAATCCAGTGACTAGTCCGGTCATAGTTTGCATTCCATTGCATTTTCATTTGCATTTTAGCTTGCATTTCATTCTTGCATGGGATCCCACATGCTCCTTTTATCCAAGGTTAAATCTATCGCAGAAATCATCAAAGTATCATCACAAGTATACGCAATCAGAATAATAAATCATATCTCTTCAAATATTGTCGACCTAGCGAAAATCTTATGCTATTTCCCTCAACAGAATCAACAATCAACATATCCAAAAATTTATGAAACTTGATATCAACAAAATGTTAGTTCTTTATCTATCAACCTTATCAAATCAAATCAATCAATCAAACCTAATTGATCCTATCACGTCTTATACAGGAGGAATCCTTCCTAAAACTAGATCGATCTTATTCTGATTCATGTCTTATACAGGATGTATCCTTCCTAAAACCAGACGTTCTGATCATGTCTTATACAGGATGAATCCTTCCTCAAACCAAACGCTTTGATCATTGTTGTCTTATACAGGATGAATCCTTCTTGAAACCAGACTGAATCTCAATCTTATCAATCTAATCAATCAAGATTTTTCAATCTTACCAATCTAAGCAATCAAGCTAATCAAAGGACTCACATTTTCATCAACCATAGTTGCAGAAATCAAATCAAATCTATCAGGATATCAATTTCGCAAAAAAAACTCCAAAGATCAATTGATCTCCCGAGGGGGCATCATCATACCGGAATTTAGCAATCAAGAGCTGGGGCATCATATCAAATCAATATCAGCATCAAAATGAGATTATTCTTTGAATCAACACGTTATCACACCTCGCTTCAAAGAGGGGCAAAATGTATACACCTAAAAATGGTCTGAAGATAATTAATTAAATAAGCAATTATTTAATTAATCCTCCTCCCCAATTTAATTGAATTCACTAAGCAATTTGATTAAATTTCCACTTTCATCTACTTATTAATAAATCTAAGGATTTATTTAATAAGTTCATTTCATCCCTTTGATTAATTAATTCAAATTAATTAATTCCCTCCATCCAAAATCATTTCTTCTAAATCCCTAATTAATTAAAACAAATCAATTATGAGTTGTTGAGATTAATTACCATTTTTCCATTATTTGAATTTTTAAATTCAAATTCTCCTAACTTCTACCCCTCCTAAACCTAACCATTCCTAAACCTAACCCATTCTACCTACCACCATGTCCCCTTTCATCCAACCTCTTCTAGAACCTTTGTGACACTTGTCACTAAGTGTTCCCTTTCATCCACTCTCTTCTAGAAGCCTCTTGACACTTGTCACCATCGAGATGACAAATGTTCCCTTTAATCCAACCTCCTTTGCCAACCTCCTCCAATTTAACCATTGATATCTTCAGATCAATCTTGACCGTTGATTCCTGCCACCTCACCCCTAGCCTTGGAAATCCTATAAATAGACCTCATTTTGAGAAATATGGATCCCATCTCATTCTCATCTTATGCATTGTTACTATAGGCATCTAGTTTATAGCTTATCATTCTTAGCAATGTTATCATGCTCAATTTTAGCTTATTTGCATCTTAATCTTAGTTCATTTTATAGATCAATCATGAACTCATATAGCTTAATCATGCTATTCTTGATAGATCATGCATTTTCACCATTCAAATCCTCCATCTAAGTGTAGTCAAGTCACTGGAGTATTCATAATCAGATCTGAGAGCATTTTTCATACTCGCATTTACTAGGAGGCAATAAGTCGATTAGCTATGGTTTTACATTTCCTTGATTAAATCTTCTAACCATGCTTGTAATGATTTATTGAGTGCATTGTGGTTGCAGGTACAGGTACACTTCACAGAGCACGATACCTACAATCTTAAAACAACTAATGTGCTTGGTCTATGTTCCCACGTTGGGCATTCATTTTCTGCACTTTCTAAAAAAAAAACGTGTTGGTTTATGTTGCCTTGTCTATATTGCCATACTTTCACAAAAACAAATCCATTTCGTGTACATGTGCCTTGATTGTATTTGGGAAAAAACTTGTGTACTTGGAAAAACTTATAACACATTGCAAAATCTTTATATCTGATAGTTGCATTTGCTTGACTGTTCCTAAAACCTCCACATTGCCCTCTCCATTTATGTCCCCCATGCACTTGCCATATGAAGACATTAACAACATTCACTCCTTCCAAAAAAAAATTGTTCCAACAAATCCATTTTAGGCATACCCTGCAATCATTTTCTAAATAGAGATTATCCATGCTTCCACATTCAACTTTATTTGCCCAAAAGTTACAAAACATTGTCTTAGCTTTCTTTTGTTTTAATTTCATGTTATTGTTTAGTTTTAGGTTTTAGTTTTCTTAGTTTTTACGTATCTCTTTTTTAGATTAAACTTAGTTTTTTTTAGTTTTAGTTTTTATTTAATTTTAGTTTATTTTTCAAAATTAGTATTTTAATTTTAGTTTTTTTTTTAATTAGCATTTAGTTTTAGTTTTTAATTGTTAATTTGTTATAGTTTAGTTTATTCAATTTGTTAATTAAATAGATTTTAATTTTGTTTTTTAGAATTAGTTAGATTTTAATTTTTGTTAATTGGAATTAGTTAGATTTTAAGGTTGATATTGAGATTAGAATTAGATTTTGTTTTTTAATTAATTTTATTTTTGTTAATTAGATTTTTTGTTAAATTAGATTTTGTTTTTGTTAATAAGATTTGATAGTTTGTCTTGCTTGTGTTGGTTAACTTGTTAGTTGGTCGTTTGCTATTTGGTGTGATTGTTTATTTTGATCTCGAGAGTTGATATTTTGGCTTACATATTGTGCAAGTCAACAATTGTTTGTTGAAGATCATACCATGAAAACTACTTATGTTATTTGATATAGGACACATGTCAAAGACATGCGATTTCGAAACAAATTGTCTGATTTTTTAGCTTAAATCACATTTCACTTTGGTGCTTAAAAAGAATAATTGTTTTTTGTGTTTGGCGTGCTTGTGCATTTGAGTGGACCTACTGCTAACACACACTAAACTCTCCTTGGCTTTTGTGGTCCTGGGTGCAAGAGAAAAATGTTAGCGATGCTCAATTTTTTATTTTTTTATTAGAGGGCCTGCCTCCCGAGAAGCCCTTAAGGTCGGGTGAGAGGGAACGACCCAAGTGGTAACAAGCGAAAGCCAAGATTCTTTCCAGCTACTATTAATAAATGTGTTTGTGAGGAAATTCACAAGCAGTAGGTGCATATGTGTCATATTGATGTATGTCTCCCTCAGCATCTGTGTGATGTAAAATCCACACAATGATGCGTAAAAACCTGCAAGGGTTGGGAGACCTCTGAATTGAGAAAAATGGGCCACACGTATGGCCACCTAAACATATGCCCTTAGTACAAACCAATTTGTTTTATTAGCCAAAAATTCTTCTATTTGTTGGTGCAGGAGGTCAGATCTCTGAAGCCATCCCACATTCTCGTAGTTCAAAGTTGAGATAGCAAATTTCTCAAGATCTTTGAGTCTTTAGAAATTTGAAGCTTGGTATGCCTGAGAAGTCAGTGTTGTGCAAGGGGAAGCTAGTGCTACCAAGCTTCCAAGCTATCCACTCTGAATAAGTGCAGTTTGGATTTATTTGTAGTGGGAACCCAACAAATACCATCTCTACCAACCTAGGGTTTGTAATTGATTGTGCTCATATTTTTTTCAAAAGTCAAATAGTCATTCTGTCTATTGTGTTTTGCGTGTGTGTTGAAAACAAACATTTCCAATCATAATCAAACACCACACTTTAAATTAAAACTTTGTAAAACAAATCGCATGGACTCATTCTTTAGTTATGATCTTCTAGGTTGCATGCTTTAGTCTTTGCATATCCATTTGTTTAGTCACATCCTTAGTTCTTACCCATCATTGGTAAAAAACAAAAATCTTGGCTTGCAATTAGGTCACTCTCTTTGGTCTTAAATCAAACATTGGCTATCATATCACCTTTACCACTTCAGGTCTATCATACTTGAGTTGGGAAGCATATCAATATCTTGTGATAGGGTAAACTTGCTTGGAGTCCATCATCTCCTACCTTAGCATACCCTCTTTTCTAGATAAGTGTCTTTATGTCTATCCATCATAACACAAGTTAAATCTATCCAATGTAATCATTTTCGGACCTAGAGTTACCCTTATATTACTTTAGAGTTGTCATCATTTGAGCCAGTCCAAATCCTACCATTGGTCTTCGTAATCCATTTAAGGTCTAGTTTCAAAACTTTGAGTCTCATGCATTGTCATACTGGTCATCTTAAGTCAAGATCATAACTATCATATATGACCATGGCTACCTTGGCTCAACAAATTCAAGATCTTTAGAGAAATATATGACATTCAAGTCCAACAAAAAGAATCAATGACCCCTCTGAGAGACAAATTCATGATATCAAGAACAAAAAAATTCAAGGAATGCAAAAATGACTATATAAGGTGGAACAATAAGTAATTGAAAACCAAAAGACAAATCTAAAACAAGATCACATGAATCCTTCACCAAGACAACAAGACATTTATTCCAAATATCCCTCAGATAGACAGTTTACACCTTTGGTACAATCTATTGAGTTATCTTTAAGGGAGCTTCTTGAGCACAATCTTATCATATTGCCTAACACAACCACAAGAGGATGTAATTTTTTGCAGTAACTATTGTGCGTATCATAGACAAAACAAACATAAGACTTCAAATTGTGTGGAATTAAAACATAATATTCAATGCCTCCTTCATAATGGTGTCATCGAAATTGAAGATCCTAAGGAATAACTTAAAGAGAAACAAGGCTCTACTCCTAAACATGATCAAAATCATACACCTATGTCTATCAAGGCTCTACATGTGGGTTCCATCTCTTCCACCTTTCCTTCATCTCCTCAAGCTTCTCAACAACAATACATACCATCTCCTTTGAACCATAAACCTAATGATGACACTTTTCATGTTGACCCTAAAGGGCTATCTCCTATGGAAATCCAAGATAAACCCAATCTTGATACAAGTTCTTCTAATGATTTAAATATACTAGATTCTATGCCATCATGCACTCCAATTCTGATCATACCCACTCTAGAGAGTCCCTTCCAAAATGATTCCCCATCATGCCAAAAAATGAACACCTTATAAGAGTTCCCCATGCATATGCAAAATATTATCTGATGAGACCATAAATTGTCTCATATTTAACCCATTAAAATCATATTATCTTCTTAGTGTATTATTGTAAAAGTGGATTTGAGTAATAATTGGAAGTTCTTTAGCTTGTTTAAGGTAAAATATAAAGTAGATATTTGGTTTATTTTTTAGTAAACAAATGTGATCCAAATTGCTTCTAATATGTCTCCATGGGTGTGCAAGATGTTATAATGTAGACGAATGAGTTATTAAATAACTCATGACAACATGAAGATTCAAAAATAGTTTTTAGCAAATAGGTCCTGATATTAACTTCAAACAACTTCAGATAACTCCAAAAAATGTAGAAGGCTTTGAAGACATTAAGAGAAGATAGGGAAGACTCTTGAAGACTCCCAACACACTCCGACAATCTTGAAAAATCATGGAGCATCAATCATTCCTAAATCAATGGGCAAAGTATCTGTTTCCTACAAGTTGCAATTGCACACTACATCGTGTTATCTTTCTCCAACAAAGATAACTCAAGTTATGTAGTGTCCCTCCTAGACTTACATTTTTATTCATGATTCAATAGACTTATCTAGACTTATGATGATGGTTAAGATTTTATTTCTATGTAGTAGACATTTATGATGCTATATGGACATGTGTTATATTGATGACTTTTGATGATCTATGTGATGGATGATAGGTTATGATTATTCAATGGATGATATTTATTGATGGACATGTGTATTCAAGATTCTTATGTGATTTATATGATTTTATGATATATGATGATGATACTAACCCTACTTCATGATGATGATTTTATAAGATTTGTTTGAATTGGGTGACTGTCTCCGTGAAAGGGACGATGCCTTATCACTCGTTGTGAGCATGATGAGGTGTTGTGATTCTCTTTCAATTGCCTGCTACTATGATGTTGTATATATATGTTCTTCTATGTTTATCAGTGGATGCAGGATTGCAGGTACCAGACATCGACTCCACCTGGTCTCATAGGTGTGAGCGTGTCCTAATCCCAATGAAAATTGTTGGAGATGACTTGGTTTTCCCTCACCTACTCTAGGCTATTGGCCTTTCTGCATGTGCAGGCCCCTCTTATTGTAATCACACACTTACTGCAGAAGTATTATCTAACTATGGGTAGGCTTCCCACCATGGTTTTTCCCTTTACCGAGTTTTCCACGTACAAATATCGGTGTTATGTGTTGTGGATGGATGGCAATTGTTTTGTGATTTATGTTTGTGCTTAATTGTTATATCATCTATTCTAGTATTTGGTTTATGCATTTCAGTAAAAGGTTTTGTGTGCTTAAAGTTTCATAATCTGTTGACAACTGATTCACCCCCCCCTCTCATTTGTCCACCGGTTATCCTAACACAAAGGGGCTGCCAAGATAACTTTTCAAGGGAAGTTACAATAATAAGTGATAACTAATAAAGCATATTCAATTTTGAACCAAGATAATGAATGCCCCTCTCATGCCTCAAGTGCTTGTAAAGACTAAAGGTGACTTGGGAAGACCTGGCCATTTTTAGGGCGTGGATCAAGTAAGGTCGAGTCTCCTCATCTGTTGGAGAGGACTACTCAATTCCACGTGAGACATCCCTTCAAGCTAAGCAATGACACTCCCCTTGATTTCTCTCTAACATCTAGCCTTATATTTGAGTAGCACCTATAAGATAATCATGCCTTCCCTGTTTGTGTTGATTTATGGATGCCTATGTGTTTCCATGTACGATTGGCTTATTATATTATGGAACCTCTCATTCTTGGATGTCATGTATTGCCATGCTTTAATGTTATCTATTTTACATGTTTGGATTGAATGTTATATCTCTCCTCATTTGTCTTACGTGTGTGAGTATCTATGGCCTTTGTCACTATCTCCTAACATGCAGGGAGTGGATCATTTTTATCCATGTGGTTGGGTGACGTGTATACCACTATTGGGGTCTGGAGGCTAGGGGACTGAGAATGCTCAATGGATTCTTTTCATGTTTTACTTATGTTTTTGGTTATTTCAATTAAAAGAAAATGTAAAATTCAACGACATTTGAGTCTTATGCTATGTAATTGGTGTAAGAGCACCCCAACAATGAAGCCCCTTTTCCATTTTTCATGTTTAATATAATAAAGATCCATTTTTGTAAGACCATTTGTCAAGTTGGTACACCTATAAGCCACTTGGTCAAACTTGGTCAACGGATCTATGGTAGACTAGGAAGAGTCATTTTTGTGTGTCTGGTGTGCTTAGGGTTCATTTGGAAACCTTTGGAGTGCAGAAAAATGCATAAATGGTTGATAGACCAAATATTGCATAAATTTATAAAAGTTGCATTTTCGGTGTAACTTGTCCTGATAGAGTCGCCCTCTTGGAAAGTTGTCATCAGGTATCGTCGTAACCATTTTGGGTGCCACTTGATAACTCAATGGAGCAATGAAATTCCAAAGGACTTTTCATTGGGTATCAGTGTAGAAGTTGTGAGCACCACCTGATAACCCAATAGAGTAGCATACAGAAGGAGTCGACATTGGGGATCGGAAGTCGAGGATCCTGACTTACCTCGACGACCCGATATGACAACACACTTGGAGTTTTGGCATCGGCTATCAGAGACACTGTCTGGAAGTCATCCCGATGACCCGATGGAAAGACGGACTTGTGTTCACATGTTATCAGGCATCGACAAAGCACACTTGAAGTTATCCCGAATAGCTGATGGAAAAGCACACCACCTTGAGGATATCTCATCGGACATCGAGTGGAGAGTTTTTGAGCTACTCCGAAGACCCGATAGGAGTGCACCACTGGAAGAGTTGTGATCAGACATCGGGAGCACTATTTTTGAGTTAACCTGATGACTCGATAGAGCCGCATGATTGTAAAACATTTCATTGGGCATCGGAGGTCATGTTTTTGACATATGCTGATGACCTGATGGAGGTTGCCAACTGCCAGAAATTGTAATTGAAAAGGAATTCGGTCTCCCAACTCCTCCCAACAGTTAGATCAATTTGAATTTTAGTTGAGGATGTTGGTAGAGACCTATTTGAACAAGTGTGAATAATTTCCAACATGGAGGGGATGATTCAACAAATGTAATAGAACTTTTGCTATGAGCAAAAATATAGTTGTAGGTTTCACAAAACATCTTTTGGGTGTTGAAAATCATTAATTTGTATTGGTAGGACTTAGCACGGGCATGGGGACTTAAGTTGAGTAATTCCAATTGTTTAAAAGTTGGCTTAGGATCTGGGTGGACACATCTGAGTCAGAAATTCTTTTGGTCTAGTCTGACAACTAGGTTAAGGTGAAATCAAGGTTTCATCTAACAATGGCTCTAACTTGAGATTCATGCATTGGAACACAACGACCATTATGGGAGTTCAAGTTAGAGAAATGTATGTTAGGATTCTGGTAGTTGCATCCTGGAAGGTTTCAGCACTTAGGTTCCACACCATACCCTAGGCCAAGCATGCCCATGTGCTTGGTCTCAGAATCAAGGAAGTAGGAGTGCAGAAAGACTTTGGGAGTGGACTAAACCAATCCAAGGTTGGATTGTGTATGTAGGAACATCTTCAGACCTGAACCAAATGACCATCTAGCCAAGTGTATTCATTTGCAGGTTGTTCCTCCAGAACCAGACCTGATTACCCCTATTAGGCCCATTTGGCCTAGACAGTTCAAAGGTGTACAAGAGGAGTTGGAGCTTGTCCTTTTGGAGTCTTGAAGTACTCAATAAAGGGTACTCCAGTTTGTAGTTTGTTTTCTTCATCCTTTGAAGAAGTTGAGGTTGTTTTGCCAAAAACAGTCTCTGGAGGGCTACAAATGGAAAACAGCCTGGTTTAATAGTCAAGTTGCATTTGGGTGTTGTGGGTCTAGGAGCTGTTAGGGATCAACTTGGTTCATCAGAACAAGTCTAGAATAAGATAGGGGAACCCTGTCCACTCCCTAAACTGAAGGGTTTGAGTAGTATCACATTTTGCTAATTTGGCTTATCAGCCATTAGCCTTAGCATGCTAAGTAAGACTACATTGTTCATTGGGTCAGAGTGAACAAGGGAATTGATTTCTTGCAAAAGGTTGGAGTTAGGGCTTGATTGTACTTCCCCTGACGTCCTCTGCATCAAGTGGTATCAGAGCTTAGGCATGGCCCAAGGGAAGAAGTATTTGAACATGTCTGACCAAAACCAAGAAGGAGAGGAGGAGATCCTTAGGATCCCTTCGAAGGTGATCAATGCTGAACTTGCAAAGATGGTGCAAGGATTGAGCACTGAACTACAACATTTGAAAGGCAATATTGTAAGGAGGGAAGAAGGTGTTGTGGAAGAAAGGGGAGAAGAAGAGGAGACCCCAGAGTAGGAAGAAGAGGAAGAGGAAATTCCTGCAGACCAAAGACACCTTGTGAATGCCCTCAAGTCTGTGGCTAGAAGGACTTTAGACAACAAATCAGACTTGCCCATGTTCAGTGGAAAGATGGACCTGGACCTAGTCATGGAACGGGTGGATGCATTGGAAGGTTTTTTCGAATGTGATGAGATCCTTGAGAACTAGAGGGTCAAGATAGAAAAGACAAAATTGAAAGGTGCAACATTGACTTGGTGGAACTTCACTCAAGGAGAAAGGGTGAAGGCAGGAAAGAACATGATCACTTCATGGAAGGTGATGGTTACGAAGATCAAAGAAGCTTATGTACCTGAAGACTATGAAGTACAACTTCATAAAAAAAGACATAACTTGAGACAGAAAGAGATGGATGTCAGTAGCTAGATACTGAGGAATTCCAAAGGCTATGTCTGAAATCCAAGACAATGGAAGGTGACGCTGAGAAGGTAGCTAGATACCTGAATGACTTGAGGGTAAGCATTAAGGATGAATTGAATCTTTGCAACCCAGAGATGGTACAAAAGTGCTATCAATTGAAACTGAAGGTTGAAGACAAGCTCAAGAGGAGGCAAGACTAGAACAAAAAGGGTAGAGGAAAAAAGGACTTCAATAACTGAGGTAAAGGAAGGTCTAGTGGAAGGGGACAAAACTTCAGACCCCAAGGAGAGTTAAACCAAGAGAACTCACAAGGAGAGAGTAGTTCTAGAGGTGGATACAGAGGCAGGAGATCCAATAACAGAGGTAGATTTGGCAGAAGAAATGGAGGTCCTATGAGGTGCTTCAATTGAAACCTAACAGACAACCACACCAATAGATGTCCGGAGAAGACATGGTCGAGCACACAGGGAGATAGGAGAACAAACTTGATCCAGGAGGATGCACAAAGTTCCCACTCACCTTCAAAGGATTTGGATCCAGAAGAAGGAGTATGCCTAATGATGAAGAGGATGTTGTTGAATACACCAGCACCGCATGAACCATCGCAAAGGAAGACACTGTTTAGGATAAAGTGCAAGAGCCACGGTAAGGTCTGTAGACTGGTTGTTGATTCTGGTTCAACTGAGAATTTAGTGTCTAAAGAAATGGCAGAGAAACTCAAACTTGTAAAGTTACCCCATCCCAACCCATCCCATGTATCTTGGCTTAGCAAAGGCCAACAAACCCTCATAAATAAACAGGCTTGGGTCAATTTCTCTAGAGGAGAATATAGTGATAGAGTAATGTGTGATGTCGTAGACATGGACGTGTGACATTTGTTGTTAGGTTGCCCTTGGTAGTATGGCCTCAAGGCACAACATGATGGGATGAAAAACACTTATACCATCAACAAGGATGGAAATGTATACACCATGAAACCACTGCCTAACCTAAGGGATGAAAAACAAAATGAACCAATGGTATTATTGGTAGGAGAAAGAGAGATGGTAGAAACCATAAAAGAAGCTGAAGGAGCCTATGCCTTAATCTTGAAGCCCAAGGAGCAAGAAAACCCTAAGGAGGTGCCCAAAGAAGTGCAAGAACTTCTTGACATTAACAAAGGTGTAGTTGCAGGAGACTTACTGGATGCCCTACCACCTTTAAGAGTTATATGTCATCACATTGACTTCGTACCTGGTTCTTCTCTACCTAACAAAGTAGCTTATAAGCTTACCCTTGCTCAGACTGCAGAAGTCGCAAGACAAGTCCATGATCTACTAGACAAAGGGTTAATAATCCAAGGGATATTTTCACCAAAAATTGAAGTATCTCCAAAGCTCCAAAAAATCAGCATCATTGTAAAGTGCTTGAGATCCTAAATCCAATGCAACTTGAACAGGCAAAAAAGGAGTCCATATATCTGATTTATGGTCGGTCAAAATTTTGGTCAAACTAGGCACATAGGCCAATAAAAAGGCAGAAAAATCCATCATTCCAAAATGGGTCAAGATTGGTCCCAAATTGAAGATCTCGTTGAGAGCTTTCCAATGACGTTCATTTCATCAAAAATGAAGTCCGTATGAGAAAGTTATGGCAGTTTGAAGTTTGGAGGGAAAAGCATTATTTAGATGACATCAGCATGACATCATCATGCTATTCGCACGTTTTAAAAATATTTTGTTTGAGGGTTTTGAACCCACAACCTCATGCACGCAAGTTTAACTCTCCACCATTGAACCACAAGATTCACACTTGACTAAATATAGCGCTCAAGTTTTATTTAAAGTATAAACTACCTAGTGCTATTAAAAGATGGGCCGTTGGGAGTTGAACTCCCAACCACAGGTCTCCTAATGCAAGTGAGTATGCTCTTGTCTTTTATAGACAATCAAAAATCTAGACCCTCAAAATTTTTTTCTAAATTTTGAGATTTGTGTACCTTTAGCAGGCCTATCACAGTGGGAAAAAGTAATCACCCTGTGAGAATGACCCAAGTGAGTACAGCTAGACCTGAGCATTCCAACTCACTATAATAAATAGGTCTCTGATGATTAAAGTCTCAGAGGATGGGATTATTTGAGTTTTCTCTTTGAGATCTCTCATATCAGGCATTTTGTAAGGCCTCACGGTCTCAATCGTGTTTACGTGACTACAACTTGTTTCGGTACCTTGTCAAGCTATAGGCCTTAATCATGCTTGCGTGACTTCAAGGGGTAATTTCAAACATAATTCCTGATTAAGAACTATTAAATAGAAGCTACCCAATTCACCTCCGAAAGGTTGATAATCTTTGTGGAAGAGAGATAGTAACTCTCCCAAGACACTTGCCATATCATGCCCCCATTAGAGTTTGGAGTCGGCTAATACGGCGTTAAGAATCCATTGCATGAGACTCAGCGACCGTATTTTGATTAGCTATTGGGTGTGTACCTAAGTCAACAAGCAAAGATTTTCTTCTCTAAGCCAACTTCCATAGGGTTTGCATTTTGTGATTGGAGTTACTATTCATACTGCGTGTTTTCTGTGTTTTCATCCCTGAAACTAAAAATGAAATACTAAAATTGGAGAAAACAAATCAAATAGATCAAACAACTCAGTGATAAACTCTGCCCGTGTCAAAACTAGTCTATCCTGGTCAAGAAGCAGTCCATCTTAGAATTGGTTATACTCAATCATCATACCCAGCCATTGAAAAACTTAGAATTTTTTTAGTCTCTGCTCTATGAACAGTTGTACGAGTCTGCTTACTTATCGTCCTTCACCAAATCCTATGTCATACAAGTATACTAAATTGTCGTCCTGTGTCCAATCTTGTGTCGTACAAAACCAAATAGTCTATTGTTTAAACTAAATCCCGTGTCGTACGAAACAGAACCAAACAAAATCATTTGTCGTACGATACTAGGCAGCAACTCGTACGAAACAGAATGGTTGTCTCCCTGAACTTGTTGAACTGTTGTACGGTCTCAGAAATTATGTCGTATGAGTCTTTGATTTTGCCAGTCTAGAATAGTTAAACCTATCCAAAACAGTCTACATCGAGCCTAAAACTGGTTATCATCGTCATAAGCATAAACAACCTTGATTGTGTACCTCTGTAGTTGCGTTGCATGATTTTGTTGATCATTTCTCAGCTAGTTCAAACAAACATTTTATCAAACCTAAGTCAACTTGGATAATGTCTTACACATGATAGATCGTTCCTGAAACTAGACCAGATCTTAAGTTACTTCTCTTAATTACTACATTAAACGAACTACTAGCTACAATTTGATCTTGACTTCTGCAACACATCTCGCTCTTGGTCCTGTCGGTTACAAAATGCCTGGTCAAACCAGAAATTCTTGTAGCAAAAAGGACAAAGAAAAATAAATGCCTTTTGTGTCAAAAGACAATCCATTCTTTATGGAAGACCCCTTTTACAATAAACCATCCTCGTCACAGATACCAGTTTACGACATACCAATTTTTGGTCAGCCCCTATCTCCCACCATGTCTAGGGAAAGACAAGAAAGAGAAGCTAATAAATGAAACACTCACGATGACTTCAACAATCATGCCACTGATAGCGATTCATCAATTGAATCTGAGCTTCCTAAACCTCCTGAAGAAGAAGTACATAGATGTCAAAATAATAAATAATTCCGGAAAATGATGAAGGTCATCATGGCTAGGGAAAAAGAAGACTATTTCCTAGAATTAGCAAAACAAGGTGCCAAACTCCCTACTGGTTATAATGTGGAGGCCCTCGTTGCTAAAGAGGAAGAGACACCATGGGGAAAAATGAGCAAACAAATGCAAGCATTACAAACTGCAGTCACAAGAATAGAAAACAAAGATAAAACGCCAAAACAATATTCTCTGGACACAATATGCCCATTCCCATTTGACAAAAACCTTTACATGTCTCCATTTCCTTCACGAGTTGAAATCCCAAAATTTGATAAATACGATGGTACCTCAGACCCTCAAGATCATGTCAGAGAGTTTTGTGCCGCTTGTATGCAGTTTATGCATGATCAAACATACCTCATGCACCTTTTCCCAAGGAGTTTAGGGGGTCAAGCAATGGAATGGTTGGCAAGCCTACCCAAAGGAATAAAAATGTTTGAAGAACTAATCCGACTATTTTTACCACAATACTCATACAACATTCGTCACCCAGTCACTATGATAGAGCTTTGCAATACCAAACAAAAGATAGGAGAACCCTTTCTCACTTTCCTCCAACGATGGAGAAAGATGTTCTCTAGATATTCACTGACTATCCCAGATCTTGAGAAAATGGATATCTTCGTCAACAATTAGTCCCTGAATTGAAATACAGTGTCCAGATGCAAGTACACCCTTCATTCAACAAAATGGTAGATAACGCCCTCAGAATGGAAGATGTGCTTATCAAAAAGGGAGATATATCACTTTGGAAAGAAGCATCACAAGGTTCTAGATCTAAAGAAAAGAGTAAATACTGGAAATATGGCAAAGACAACAACAAGAACGTCATTAGTGATGGAGTGGTAGATACTGTCCAAGCAAAAACAAAATCCACAATATTTAACTTTTCCAGTGGCACACAAGCACTCAAGGCAGCTAAAACTACAACAGCGAATCCTCCAAAGAAAATAAGAGAGTGGTTTAAAGACAAACCTTGGGTCTCAAAGCCTAAGCGTGAGTTTACTCCTCTAGATGAGTCATATGAATCGGCTTTTAAAACTTTATTGGCAAATAATCTGATAACATTGCCAGACAATTCCAGACCATATGACCCAGAAATTAGACCCAAATGGTGGAGAGAAAATGAGTATTGTGACTACCATCGGAACAAGGGACATAACATAAACCACTGCATGAAACTCTGACATGAAATCCAAGATCTCATTCACGCAGGCAAGATCATTGTTGGAAATCATGCAACTAATGCTGATCATAAGGCCTTTAAAGATCCCTTACCCACTTATGAACAAGGAGATTCCTCAAAATCCAAGGGAGGAGCTAGAGTCAATTATACTTACACTAACAATGATAATGTGATCAACATGATTGAATCTGTTCAACCTGAATATTGCAATGTGATCATAGTCCAGGATCATCAAAGTCAAACAAAGACTACTAATGCCGTGACTCGCGCTCAAAGGAAGATTTCTCTCCCAGGAGGTAGTCCCCCAACTTTTGATCAAACAACATCAAAACTACCAAATAGACAAACAGACACAATCATGGCTAAATCGAAACAACCAGCTTCATCGTCTTCTCTTGGTTATAGTATTTTCAAACAATTGAAGAGAACTAATGCTCAAATCTCCATTTTAGAATTGCTTAAGATCTCTTCTACTCATAAAGAGGTCTTGGACAAGGCTCTACTTACCACCAGTGTCCCTAAAGATTTGGATGTAGATTGGTTTCAATCTATGGTAGGTCACTTGACCTCACCCCATTATCTCACATTCTCTGAAGAAGATGATAATTCACTGAGTCACCCACATAACCAGCCATTACACATTGAAGCCACGATTCATAAACACCGCGTTAAACATGTTTTGATAGATGGAGGCATTGGGTTGAATATTTGTACCTACAATCTACTAACACAACTGGGATTTTCTAAGAATGTCACTGATCCAACAAAGAAGATAACAATCAAGGCTTATGATGAAGAGGAAAGAACTTCTAAGGGACTAGTATCATTACCAATCAGAGTAGGACCTGTGGAAAGAGATGTCATTTTTCAAGTCCCGGACCTTCATCTTTCATACAACATCTTACTGGGTAGGCCATGGATTCATGAAATGAAAGCAGTACCATCTACGTATCATCAATGCCTAAAATTTCCCTATAATGGAATAGAAGTCAGTATTCCAGCCGATACAAGCTATACCTGCAATGTATTAACACAGGGTGCTGATGCTTTTGTTCCTAATAATAGAGCATCTTTTGCAGCTAAAAGTTCAGAATTTTTGCTAAAATATTTGGAAAAGAAACTGAGAATAACAAACACTGGCATGGATGGTTACAAGATAGAGCCTATACTCTCACTAACATCTCTTCCTCCAACACCAAGACAGTCGGGAAAACCATCAGAGGGTATGAGGCCACAAACTTCAAATCCAAAAGTCATTTATGATGGCACCTTTATACAATCCTCTACTTCTCTTGCAGGTGAAATAGAAGGGGATGATGTCCTTAAATCGCTCTTCAAAGAAGACAGTGAAGATAAAGAAATACGACATTGTGAGATTTCTCCAACACAATATGGTCCAGGCTATAAGATGCTTCAACAAATGGGATATTCAGGTATTGGTCCTCTTGGAAAATGTCAAAAAGGTATTATTGAACCTATTCAGTTACAAACTAAGTCTGCCAATGATAAAGTTGGACTGGGATATGATCCAAGAAAGTCATCAGACCAGAAGCATACATCTCACCATCAACGTAAATGGAAGAAAAAGGTACTACCTTTAACAACACAAGAAATTGATACTCAACGAACTCAAGAGAAATGTGATAGTGAAAAAAAATAATTGCCCACCCAGAGAGAGGAAATAGATGGTAATCAAGTTCCAGTTATATCAGCTATGATACCACAGGAAGTAGAAGTCCCAGAGGATATGAGAGACAAAGTATATAGAATCAGAGAATTGTTTGCACCACTGAACATTCCGGTCACAAATACTGATAGACAACAAGTAGATGATTCAAAAACGGATTCAAATGAGTATGAATGGGGTCCTGACCATCTCTCAGATACATCTACTATAGAAACCCCTAAAGAATCCAGAGTTATTACAGTTGACGCACAAGAGCTGATACGCCTAAGAATGCAAAAGGAAATAAGAAATCAGATTAAAATGACAAGAAGACTATGACTGATAATGGGAGAAAGAAAGGACACCAACAAGTCCTTCACCTACAATCCTCCTAATGAGATAGGACAAATCAGGTATGGAACTACATAAGAAGAACTAGAAGCTACAGAAAAAGAACTAGTCATCAGTCTAGAAGAAGTTGAATGGAACAGACGACAGGGATTGACAAAACCATCAAAGTCATGTCCACAAGTGTGTCAAATGCAAGCAATCAATGAACCAAATCACGAAGGAACTTGCAACATCAAGGATGTGGGTGTTGATACTATATATGCCTTCACTAAACCACTTGAAGATGAGTCAGAAACTCCATCCTATGACTTTGATGACTCAGACAGGAGCTCTGTCTATGACAACAGCTATTCAACAACACATTATGACTACTCTATCATGAATGATGAGATACTGTCTACTATTATACAACAGTTTGTAGCCCAGTTTGAAGTAGGTAACGATGCTAGAAGTAGGTCGGTTGGGTTAGGTCCAATAAATACTAACATGAATTTCGATAATCATGTCATAACTCTTCCTGGTCTCGAGACACATATGCAAGGTAGTCTTCTGGAACTCGACTAGTCGGTTCAAAGCCATGATGATAGTACTGTGAACTCCCTTGAGCCTATTCCAACCTTATCCTTAATACATCCAAAACTGATGTATTGCACCCTTTATAACCAACCCTTGAATGTACCTACCTTTGCCAATGACTATACACTAGCCTACTATCTCAATGCAGTTGAACCCATGTACTCTTCCACCAACGAACATAATGAAAACATGACTAAAGTGGATATCAAGTATCTTAGTCGCAAAAACAAGAAAAATAAGAATAAAAGATCTGATGGCGAAAACCACAATGTGGCGGTGTCAGACTCTAAAAAAGAGAAAATAAAGGATGAACCTAAAGGTGAAAACCTCTTTGAGGCGCCTAAAGGTGAGATACTTGATATATTGCCAAGTCACTTCCAGGAGAGATCTTCCATATTGATCGAACCAACTCAGGCAATGAACATTGGGAGTCAAGAGATACCACATATCATTCATTTAGCTCAATCACTATTAGTAGAAGAGTTAAAAGATTTCAGCAATCTGTTTTTAGAAAATAAGATCAACTTTGCATGGACATACTCAGATATGCCAAGACTAGATCCTGATGTTATCATGTATCATCTCTCTATTATGATAGGAGTTAAACTAGTCAAACAAAAACTCCGAAAGATGCATCCTCATGTGGCACTACTAGTCAAGGCTGAACTAGAGAAATTGCTAAAAGCTGGATTTATCAGAGCTATAGACTACGTAGAATGGATATCCAACATAGTACCTGTATCAAAAGTAGACAAATCTATTAGAGTTTGCATAGATTTCAGGGATCTCAACAAGGCATGTCCAAAAGATGATTTTCCATTGCCCAACATTGACATGATAGTAGATATGACTGCTGGATATGAGATGTATTCAGATGGATTCTCTGGTTACAATCAGATCAAGATAGCACCTAAAGATCAAGAGAAGACAACTTTCACATGTGCATGGGGAACCTTCTGCTAGAATGTTATGCCGTTTGGTCTAAAGAATGCAGGAGCAACTTACCAAAGAGCAGTAACCACTATTTTCCATGATATGATGCATAAAAACATGGAAGATTATGTTGATGACACCTTGGTAAAGGCTATGAAGAGATCTACACGCATTCAAGAACTAGGCCTCATATTAGATGGAATGGAAAGATTCAAGCTCCGCTTAAATTCGAAGAAATGTGCATTTGGCGTAACATCAGGAAAATTGCTTGGGTACATAATATCTAGAAAAGGAATTGAGGTTGACCCTGAAAAGGTCCAAGGTATAATGGAAATGCCTCCACCAAAGAATATCAGTTAGATGAGAAGTCTACAAGGCCGTCTTCAGTCCATAAGGCGTTTTATATCTCAGTTAGCTGACAAAGCTCAACCCTTCACGAAGGTATTAAGGAAAGGGATTCAATACAACTGGGATGAAGATTGTGAACAACATTTACAACAAATCAAAGAATATCTTTCTAATCCATCCATATTAATGCCACTGATTCAAGGTAAGCCACTGATCTTGTACATATTAGCTACAGATACTTCACTGGGGGCACTTTTGGCACAACAAGATGACAATAAAAAGGAACAAGCTATCTATTACATCAAAAGAACATTGGTGTCATATGAAATGAACTATACTATAATAGAGAAATCATGCTTAGCTTTGGTCTTTGCATCACAAAAATTAAGGCATTATATGTTGGCACACTCTATTAAGCTAGTAGCCAAGATTGATCCACTCAAGTATCTTCTCAGTAAAGCAATGCTTATAGGAAGACTGGCCAAATGGGTCATGGTCTTTATAGAATTTGTTATTGAATATGTGGAACACACAACCATCAAAGGACAGGTTATTGCAGACCAACTTGCCGAAGCTCCACTGGAAGATGATCAACCTCTGCATATAGAATTCCTAGATGAATCAATCATGCACCTTACTGAACAATCATGGAAGATGTTCTTTGATGGGTCTTTCACTCAACATGGTTCTGGTGCCAGGATACTATTTATTACTCCCCATAAATACTCAATTCCAAAAGCTTACAAACTTCTCTTCCCTTGCGCAAACAACATTGCAGAATATGAAGCTTTGGTAAATGGGATCAAGCTGGCCATTGAGTGGAAGATCAGTTTTGGTAAATGGGATCAAGCTGGCCATTGAGTGGAAGATCATGGAATTACACATCTATGGAGATTCTCAACTCATTATCAACTAGATTAATGACCTATATCAGATGAGAGATGAGAAACTGATGCCTTACAAGAGGATGGTGGATGACCTCAAGAAATATTTTACCTCCGTATCATTTCAGCAGATCCCCAAAACAACAAATAGAGCAACAGATGCAATGGCCACTTTGGCATCTATACTACAGCTACAGGAGTCTAATTTTTGCTTTGAATTCTTGGTGGAAGAGTTACATTACCCTGCCTATGATTCTCCCGAGTCCTAGGTAGTTTGTTCTATTATTGGACATGACTCATCTTGTTATAGCCACATTTTCTCTTACCTACGTAACCAAGTCGTCCCTGCTAATTTGTCCTAGAATGAAAAAAAGGAACCTAATCCAAAATGCACCACGGTACGTCATCATTGCTAACGACCTATTCAGGTGAGGTTTAGATAATACTTTGCTTAGATGTCTAGAAACTGAGGAGTCCCAACGTGCATTATCCGAAGTTCATGAAGGTGTTTGCAGATCTCATTCGAACGGTCTGACTTTAGCATGCAAACTACTAAGGGCTGGCTACTACTGGCCAGACATGGAGAAGGAAGCTATAAAATTTGGTAAAACCTGTGAAAAGTGTCAATTGCATGGGCACCTTATACACACTCCGGCAAGGGATCTCATACCATTTGTGACACACTGGCCCTTCCAAAAGTGGGTGTTCGATCTGATAGGCCAAATATATCCTGCATCATCTAATAGACATAAATTTATTATCACTACCACTGAGTACTTCACTAAGTGGGTAGAAGCGATTCCGCTCATCAAGGCAACTAGAAAACAAGTAGCTCTATTTATTCTTAACTATATCATCTGTAGATATGGTATGCCTTCATCAATTATAACAAACAATGGAGGGTAGTTCAAGAACAAAGATCTAGATGAACTCTGTAAGAAGTTTAATATCAAACAACACTGGTCATCAGTATATTACCCTTAGGGTAATGGACAAGCAGAGGCATCTAACAAAAACCTACTGACTATCTTGCACAGGACAGTGAACAAATCTGGGAAGGATTAGCATCTGCAGCTCAATCCTACACTATGGGCTTATAGAACAAGTATCAAAACACCTATTGGGGCTACACATTTTTCTTTGGTGTATGGGTTCGAAGCAGTATTACCTATTGAAGTAGAAATACCATCTCGAAGAGTTTCCTTGCAAGGTCTTGTTACTGATGAAGACTATAGAATATCTCGACTACAATAGCTTCAATTGCTGGATGAGCGTCGGCAAGTGGCATTTGATCATCTCAGAGTATATCAAAAGAGAATGTCTAGAGGATATAACAAGAAAGCTTGACACTAAGAATTTCAGGTTGGTGACTTAGTTCTAAGAGAGAATCCTAAAAATCAACAATTTGGAGATAACAAAGGGAAGTTTGAACCCAACTGGCTGGGTCCCTATATCGTTACTGCAGCTTTTGGCTCTAGTGCCTATCAACTCTCAACATTGGAAGGAGAACAGCTCCGCAAACCAATTAACACCATCCATCTGAAGATATTCTTCACCTAAATATTCTCTACTAAAACAACTTTTATAGTAGAAAATGTCCTAAAAAAAATCATAAAAATCATAAAAAGTCCTGAAGAAATCCTAAAAAATCAGAAAAAGTCCTGAAGAAATCCTAAAAATTAGAAAAAGTCCTAAAGAAATATTAAAAATCAGAAAAAGTCCTGAAGAAATTCAAAAAAAAAGAAAAAGAAAAACAGAAGAAAAAAAAGAAGAAAAAAGAGAGAAAATGCCCTGGTGAAAACCTGGTAAACAGGCACCTTGGTAAATAAATATATGCATCTCTGCCAAGTTGGTGAAAACCTGGTAAGCAGGCGCCTCTTGTACTCAAGCGCTCCATCTATCAACGCAACATTGGCATTCTCTCTTTCATGCATATTTGCTTTCACTTGTACATATTTTAGTCACTTTTGTGACATCCTAGTTCGTTGGAACCTTCATGGCTTGAAACTGGTCAATGTCCTAGTCTTAGGTATTCAACAAAGCACATTACATGTCCTAAGCAGTATCAACCAAGTCAACCTTACATTAGTGAAACCTGGTCGTCCACTTTGATTCAGTTACCTATCTCTTGACTACTGAAGAGTCTTATCACTGAGTTAACAAGCAAAACAACATAACGGAAAACAATCACTAAACAATTTGAGCTATGCATGAAAATTTTATTTGTGTGTTGTCTTTTTTATTGGTTTTCGATTATTATCCCTCTGAGTAACTCGAGGAAGTCTATCTTGACTAAGAGGAGCAAGGATTGGGGGCATAATATTTTTTTTGTTTTCTGCTTGAAGGAATGATTCCAATGATTTGGAAACATCTAAATTAGCTGGGTGTCTGTGATAAGAGCCTTCACATCAAGGTGAAATCGCCTCACATACCTCGACTCCGCTTATTTGAATGCTAGGGGGAGGTTCCCATCATTTCTTTGTCTGTTTTGAGGGAATTTTTTTTTATTGTGCAATCCGGGTCCATGCGAAATCTGTCCAAGGATATGAACGAAAAAAGGGTCATTGTGGACAAGATAATTAATATTGCACATGCAAAGCAAGGAACTCTAATCTGCCTGCTATAATTTTAAAACACTCAATGATGAAAATCAAGCTATTCAAATCCAGTGACTAGGTTTAGGTTGCATTTTGCATCTCATTTTGCATTTCATTATGCATCTTGTGAATCTAGAGTGATTTCGGTATGGTAACAATGATCTCCTTATTTTTTGAATGAGAGTTGGAAGCTTCATCATTTCTTCGCTAAGTGGTCTCTTTTCATCATTTCTCTGATCGAGTACTTGTGTTTTGAGGTGTTAGCTGCATACATGAGCATCTTATATAGATTCACACATTTCATTTTATACTTATTTACATTCATCTTATTGCATAGAAAAATGAAAAATTTGCATTACTCATTCTAGTTACTCATTTACATCATCATTTATTTGCTTCTGAAAAGAAACAAAAATAAGCATTCATATTCATTTGCATTCATACACTCATACTGAAAAGAAATGCATACATGTAGAATAAAGCATATAGAAAGCATCTCATAAACGAATCAACACAAGTATGATGAAGTCCAATGGGATATATATATATATATATATATGTCAAGTATAAGAGTACAAAAATGATGTCGAATGACATATACAAACTCCCATCGGAGCAAGAATCGTATAGGCTACAAAAAATGGGTGTGTCTACAAAACAAATATCCAAGCTACAAAAAGAAATCATCTAGCTCACTCCCTCTCCCTCATCGCCTGGTGGTGGAGGAGGAGCTTGATGTCGGGGATCCTGACGAGGTGCCCGCTCTCCCTCTGACCATGCCATGTACTGTGAGTAGGGTATCACCTGCTGCGCAACAAGAATTGCAACACTATACACTGCAACATAGTAAGATGCCCTATTAGACTGGTGAAGGACCTCCTGTCACAGGGGCTCCATCTCTACTCTCATCTCTTCTCTCAGCGCTACAATATGACGATCATGCTCAGTCCTCACCTTGGCGATCACGCTCAGTCCTCATCTCGACCGCTGTCGGTCTCGCTCTGCCAGTTGAGTCTGAGCCACTAGCAACTGTGACTACAGCTCTGTAAGATGTGCCCTCATTAACTATCTAGCGTCTATCCCCTGCTCTCTCGTAGGCTCTCCACCCCCATCTCCACCTCCACCTCCACCTCCACCCTGCTCCTCTCTCCGTTGCCGAACCTGCCTAGGTGCTGCTCGCAACTCCTCCGTCCCACCCAATCTCACACCCACTCCTCCTAGGGATCCACCCTCACCCCTCTCCTGTCCTCCCTCAGCTGGCACCTTGCTACTGCTAGCACCTGGATCACCACTACCCCATCGCGAAGTCTCAGCTCCCTGCCTCTGGCCCTGTCCTTGTGCTGATGTAGGGGCATCATCCTCAACATCCTCAATATGAGGAGCCTGCTCACCTGGATCTGTAAAACATGGGAATGGATGCTACTAAAAATGATATCTATACTGGGGCAATACCCCCGCATCCGCTACATCGTCCAAGTAATCCCACCTCAAGCGGTGTAACCTTGTCAACTCCTGCATCGCCAAAGCATATGATAACCGCGGAGACCATCCCTGTCTCTCCTCGTCAGTATACTGAGCATAAGCTATATACTCCTATGAGATCCCCTAAGGTCGGCCATACTGCCTCATCACCCGAGACACGATGAATCGCTCCACAATGGTCTGTGACCTCCCAATCAATGGGAGTGTAACAAACAAGTCCCTGCGAACTAGCTGCCAGTAATCCCATGGCTCCAAACCTCTATATGGTCTCCAAACGATGGCTATTAGGTCATCGAGCTACCATCTCCAGAAATTTGTCTTGCCCAGATGGGGCTATGTAATATATCTGGCATACCTATAAATGATTAGCTGCCCAAGCTCTCTGCTATCAGCTACTATCGGCCGACACACGAGAAGGTGCTCCCAAGCCCACACCTGCAAAATATGTACCCCGACAACCATGCTCTACCCATCTCTGTATACAATCTCATGCATCTCTCGATACATGTGGGCCAATAAACAAGAGTCCCAGCCAAGTCTCTGAGGGGTCTCTATCAACCTCTCTAACATCCGGCCCCATCCGTACTAGAAGCCCTACTGCCCTCTGTCTGGCATCAGAAAACAACCTATCAATCCTGCTAGGATGCATGCCAGAGGATACTCCTCACTGTACCCGCTCATAAGAATATCCCAACTCATGGACTGAGTCAAAATGTCAGGATCACCAAAGACATGCCTCACTGCCTATAATCTTGGAAGGAGCCCTGAATCGTAATCCACCTTATCCCCAGCAAAAGGGATACAGAGGATCCTATAGACATCCTCAGGAGTGATCATCAACTCCCCCACCGATAGATGAAATGTGTTATACTCTGAATGAAAATGCTCTACCAATGCTGTGAGCATTCAGTGATTCACACGGATATCAGGTAATCCCAACAGATGAGTCAAGCCGCACAAGTCAATATGAGCTTGCTCAACCTCAGATAAATGTCGCACTAATGTCATGGTAGGAGGGTACACACATCTGAATAACATAGGAGGTAATCGAACCTGCAAAAAACCCAACAATGAAGCATCAACAAACATTCCAAATGAGCCTACAAGAGAAGTAAAACATCACGCAAATCCAACCAAGTCAAATGCAAAATCAAAATTTGACGTTTACACCCTTAAAAATGCTCACTGTTTCTCGAACGACAAAACATAGAAAAGCAGCATCTCGTACGAGCCAAGATTCGCTCTAGCATGACAAAACAACCTCAAACGACAAACTTTTGGACTTCACATGACAAAATGGTCTTTTTACAGACCTATCGTATGACACATGGGTGGCCCTAGAATGACAAATCTAATGGTCTAAAATGACAAAACAAAATTTGCCAGTTTCTCGTACGAGATAGGATCCTGTCTCGCATGATAAAACGTGACTCTCGACTTCAAACATGCGGAAAACTTGCAGAATGAACAAAAAATTTCAAATTTGAAAACACAAATAGGGTTAAGATCGATCACTTACCACTGGCTCATAGTTTCGAGGTTGATTATGTCTTCTCTGGCGCTTGAATTGATGCTGACGAGTAGGGACCACCATTTTCTTCACAGAAGGATTTTTTGACTTTTCAAACTTGGAGGGTTAAAATGAATTGAAAATGACACTTTTGTCCCATATATAGCCAAAAACCTAATTTTTCAACTTGCTCCGATGGACACAAAAATTGTACTCTTAGCTAATTTGACCGTTCTAATTCCATTTTCGGGATCAAAATCAAAATTCGAGATTATTTTGCTAGTCAATTTCAGACTTTGGACCACTTAGCGCTTTTCATCAAATGCTCTTTCTTTAACTTTGCACTCAATTTCTTATCAATCAACGCAAAAATTTCAAAAATTCCTCTGAATCAATTTGTGCTCAAACAACTTATCATCGGTAAAGAAATTTCCTATCGTCATGTACCCTTGCTATTTTTTGATTTCTCTCCCGAGGGGGCATACTCGTGACCTTATGACCTCACATTCTTCAATGTCGAGAAATTTTCCAAATCTTCATTGAAAGTCGAGCAAAAAAATCTTTTTCAACTAAAGAAAATCAAATAAGACCTCATTGCTAGGGGCATATCAGTTTCATCGCTTCAAATCAAGCTGATATTTGTCTTCGTCTGAATCAATCTCTTAACGTTAATCAGTTTCATCACTTTCCATCAAGCTGATTATTCGTTTAAACTCAATCAAGGGTTTAAAGAGTTTCTTTGATCACACTAAATCTAAGTAGGTGTTTAGTTTCATCGTTTCTTGATCAAGCTGATCGGTTTATCTTCATCATGTCTTGATCAATCAAGCTCAAGATCGATTTTTATTATCACTCACTCTATCTAAGTTCAATCAAGTTCAAGATCAGTAAGATCCGCTTCTTGATCAATCAAGTTCAAGTTCGATATCTTTTGTTTTCTATCGTTCCTAAGTTCAATCAAGTTCGGGAATGCTATCGCTTTAATCAAACTTCATTCAGCTTTGTCGCTTCGAATCAAGCTAAGCACCTCGCTTTCATATCTAGTTCGTGATCAATCAAGTTCAGAACTGGTATCTCCTAGACATCAAATTTTCTTTGAACCAACGTGCTGCTTGCACATTAATTCAAAGAGGGGCAAATGTAATACCCTAAAAATGGTCATCTAAACCATGAGCCCCTAATGTCGACAACATCACCAAGGTCCTAACCAAAGGCAATTAAATAAATCTTGAGCACACAATTAATTTCTTTAATCATCAAATGTCACATGGCAAAATTAATCAACCAATATTAATTAAATATTTATTTTAATTAATTGATCATTCCAAGTAAATCATTTTTAAACAATTATCTTATTTATTTTATTAAATATCCTAGCATATTTAATTAAATAAATTAATTTGCCATTAAATCATCAAAAAGAGGAATTAATTTGAAAAATAAATAAAAATTGCCATAAATCTTCAAAAAAGGAAACAAATCAAGAAAGAGGAATTGGAAATTATGAGCACAAATCTTCAAAAAAGGAAATAAATCAAAAAATGAATTAATTGAAAAAAAAGAATTAAAAATTTGAGAAAAGAAATCAATTGGAGATAATCTTGAAAAACAAATTAAAAATTGATAAATAATCTCAGAGAAAGCAATTAAAACAATTAAATATTAAAATTGAATGAAATAGAGAATAAATCAGTTTTTTCTTGATTTTATCTTAATTTTAGTTCAATTTCCTTTAAAACTGAGAAAAGCATCCAATCACATCAATTCACTTGGATTGTGCTTCCTCTTGGAAAATCTTGACTGCTATGATCACAACCTTTGGTTTCTTTCTAAATTTTCTATAAATTCAGGCTCTCATCTCTCATTCAAAAAATCTTGGAGAATATATTGTTATTATACTATTTTTTCTCTAGGTTCATTGAGAATATTGCATACATATTTAAATCATTTAGCTTAATATTGCTTAAATCTTGTTAGATTAATTTTGCATCCATCTAGCATTAATATCATGCTCATATAGATTAAATCCTTCGTCTTGGTGTAGTCTAGTCACTGGATTGCTTATACAAATATGAGAGCAATCTTATACTCGCATCTTTTAGAAGGCAATGGGTCGATTTGTTATGTTTTCATATTCATGCTTATATCTATCTAACCATACATGTAATGACTTAATTGAAGTGTTGTGTCTTGCAGATACATATTCTTAGTCCACTTTTCACACACACAAAACCAAGGATGACCAGTGCGCTATTAATAGTGCATAAAATATTTTGGGAGGATATTTTACATAGCAAAATATATTTTGCCTAACCTTATTTAAATAAGGTTATTTATTAAAAACAAACCCCTAATAATGGAGTAAAATCCAAACCATAAAATAGTAAAGGGGATATTTACAAGATTATTTTCCCAAGGGGGATTATTTTTTGGTTTTGATGGTTTAGCCTATTTATGGCTAATTTTATGTATAAAAAGGGGGTGATGGGCCTTTTGAAAGACACTCAAGTGATGAGAAGGAGATTGTGATTTTGGAGACTTTGTAATTGTTCCCATACAACAGAGGAATGTCCAACTGATGTACTTGAGGGGAATAACTTGTAAGCACATGTAATTGATTTCTTGGAGTTAATCGGATCGGTCACCTTATTGGAGAGGGACCCAGAGAAATAGTCCACATGGACAAACTCCATTACCAATTATGTTTTGCCTTCTATCTCTTTACTCTCTTTCTTTCAGTTCATCATCTTTATTATGCTTTTTTTATTTAAGCATTTCATTTGTGTTAATTTGCTTAATTAAAGCTTTGAATTAACTTGTGTAATATTGTTAAGCATTCGTCTGTAATCATCATAGATCCTAATCAGATCAAGTTTGTTATCAGAGATTTGTTGACTAGTATTGCAGAATTGAATGCTAACAAGATCCAGGATTCAACGAGGCAAAGGCAACATTGAATAATATAATCTTGAGATCGGAAAATGAAGAACTAATCCACCATCATAGATGGAAGAAAAAGGTGGTGGACAAGGTTTTGAAGACAAGAGTATTTAGAAGACTCTTCAGAATTTGGAAACCATTGTACAAGTTTTAGTACAAGAGAGAGAGGACAAGATGCGAAGACGTGCAGCTCGTGAGAACAAAGGAAAAAGACCGGGAGGTGACCGTGAGCCTCCAAAAACACCTCCATCTCCTTCTTCTCCCTCTTCCCCGTCTTCTCCCTCTTCTACTCATTCTGAGTCTTCTTCCCTTTTCAAGAGTTCACATAAGCCTAAGATTAAATTGGATGTAAAATTTGATCTACCAAAGTATTATGGGGAATTAAATGCTGAAAAATTAGATGATTGGATCCAACAGGTTGAAGTCTATTGTAGAGTGCAAAACCTCTTAAATGATGTCAATAGGATCCAGTTAGCTACTCTTCGGTTAGGAGGTACAACTCTAACCTGGTGGGAGAGTAGAATTTGGGATGGGTCTTCACAACATGGTAAAATCAATTTAACTTGGTCAGACTTTGTTAATGCTCTCAAGAAGCAATTCTATCCCCTAGGCCATATGCAATAGTTAATGATGATCTGACAACTTTTTAGGCAAGGGAAAGGTCAGTCTGTCCAGGATTACACCCCTGAATTCAGAAAGAAGGCTATTGCATTAAATGTTCCATTGTATACCCAGGACACGTTTCTTAAGTACATAGGTGGTCTTCACTCTTATCTGAGACATTCAATTTTGGTCTTGAATCCTAGTAACTTAGATGAAGTCTGTGTTCAAGCCACACACCTAGAGTCAAGAGGTAAGGGTTCTTTTATTGATAAGTCTGATAAGAAGCCATCTAAGTCTGAGAAAAAAACCCAAAACAAAGGGAAGGGGAAAAAGATAGCTACAGTGAAGAAAGAAGGTGAAAAACCCACATGCTCACATTGCAAGAAAGAAGGGCATGATGATTCTAGGTGTTGGAAGCTGCACCCTGAAAAGAGGCTAAAGAGATATGGTGGAAACAAAGGCAAACAAAAGACTGCTACTATAATTCAACAAGATCTTGGATCTGACTCAGGACATGAGAAAAAGATCATTGCTGCTAGAATCCAAAGTAAAGAAAAAGGTAGATCTCTCTCATCAGCTACAAGTTCTTCTAATATAAGTGCAAGTACAAGTAAAGATTCTACTCCTAAGAATGATAAGCAAAGGAATGAAGTATTTCATATTCAGGTTGTGATCAAACATACTAAAGTTGATACATTATTTGATACGGGTTCTCAAGTTAACTTGATATTTGAAGAAATTGTTAAAAAGATTAACTTGACTACAATACCTCATCTGAAACCATACCCTCTGGGATGGGTTTGCAATGATGCACAATTGCAAGTAACTAAACAATGTAAGATAAGGTTTGCTATCACTGCAAACTTTGTAGATGAGGTAGAAGTTGATGTAGTCCCTTTAGATATTTGTGGTCTTGTACTTGGGAGTCCCTATTTGTATGATTGACAAACTATCTTCTATAGAGGGGAGAACAAATATCATCTTTTAAAAGATAAGGTTGAATACATTGTATGAGCACATAAGGTAAAGAGGAATCTTGCACTAGTTAATGTTGGTCAGATGAAAAGGTTAGTCAACTCTAGTAAGAACTTTGTATTAATGCTTTTAAAAGCCAAAGAGGAAGAAACATCTGAGGCATTTAAAGGATGTGATCCTAAACATAAGGTTGAAATGGTCAAAGTTATTTCTGCTTATGATTCAGGAACCAAAAGGATTGCCTCCTAAGAGAGACATACAACATTAGATCCAGTTGCAATAGGATGTGCCTCTTCCAGACATTGGCATGTACCGTTTATCAGTCTTGCAAAATGAAGAGATCAAAAAGTAGGTTCAAGAGCTAGTTGAGAAAGGAGTTATTCATCCTAGTACATCTCCTTGTGGTTCTCCTATTGTTTTGGTTCCAAAGAAAGATGAGACTTGGATAATGTGAATCGACTACAGGGTTTTGAACAAGATAACGGTAAAGAACAGGTACCCTCTTCCTAGAATTGATGATTTATTTGATCAATTGAAACATGCAATTTATTTCACTAAGTTAGACTTGCATAGTGGATATCATCAGACACAAGTTGCAGAAAATGATATTTGGAAAATTGCTTTTAAGACTAAACAAGGACTTTACGAGTGGTTGGTTATGCCCTTCGGGCTTTGTAATGCACCAACTACATGTTACTACTTATCAAATTGCCATTAGTTTCATATCCAAAGTCATACTATATTCTAGTCAGTTAGTATTACCCAATCATACAGTCGGTACACACAGAGAAGTCGATATGAACAGTCTAGTCGGATATAGAAGAAAGTAGTCACAGAACACAGTATTCGCTGAGTTGTTTACCAAGTAAAGTTTCATGGCTACCGAGTAGTAAAGTTAACTCACCGAGTTGATATTCACCGAGTGAAATGTTTTACCAGATACATTGAACTTGGACATGCACATGAAAATGTGTTACAACATCGAGGCACATCTAATCATTTTTGCATTGGAAATTGCATTAGGAGATTGTGTATGATTACAAGGTTAATCTAACCTATGAGATATTTTGTTTAGTTATTCATTCAAAGAATCTTTTTGTAAGATCAAATCAATGAATCAGATCACCACTGTAAGAGATCTATATATACAACATGATTCTAGGGTTAGAAAGATAAGACATGCAATAAGAGATGTGGAATGTGTGTGTGTATGCATGAAGGAAGACTGTTACAAAGACACAGAGAGGTCACCGAGAAGGTTATCAGTGAACAGTCAAAGAACAGAGTAAACAGAAGGGTTTACCGAGTTTCATTATGGGTTATCGAGGTATGCTACAAGCTAGGTAATCTTATTCAAAGCACATAGAATCTACTTTAGCATTTCAGATGTAAAGTTGCAGATATTTGTAATGATTTAATTGTAACATTTTGAAGTTGTAAGAGAAACCTTTAATAGGGTAAAAGACTCTAACCAAGTCTATAAATTGTAAATCCTTTAACCAGGTGCTACACTCATATAGCGTTGTAAAAATCCTTTAGTAAGGTAGATCTAACTGATCTTGATACTCCTAACAGGGTAAGCTATCAGAAATAGCTAAATGTAACTCTAACCGAGCATTCTTTATTATTGCAGTAGTGAAGTTGTGGGTGCCATCCCCACCGCAGTTTTTCTCTCTAACCAAGAGTTTCCGCGTGACCAAAATATATGTGTTATGGAGTGAATCATGTATGATTGCTATTTGTTGATTTTAGTTTTATCTTATGTTACTGCACTATTCTGTTTATGCATAATAGTAAGGTTATTATCAAAGAAAAGTTTTGGAGTACTGATTCACCCCTCCCCTCTTAGTACATTAGCTTTCTATATTGGGCCTAACAATTGGTATCAGAGCCTGAATCTTGGAAAAGGGTTTAACTACCTAAAGAGAAAGATCTTAGCAATGGAAGGCTACAAACAATCTCGGAGGATTGTGCATCTTCATGAAGAGCTGGATAATGCAAATCAAGTGATTGCAGACATACAGAGGCAAATGCAAAAATCTCTAAAAGTAAGGAGAAGATTATCTGATGACTTGCAAGATTCTCAAGAGCTAGTGGAACAAATCAAGACATCATCTGAGAATAGTATATCTGAAGAGACTGAAGAAATAATTGGAATGTTGAAAGAGAAGAACAAAGCATTGGCTGATCAACTAAAAGCAATGAAAAGAGAACATGAACATTTCAGTACACAAATGACTGAAAATCTAGATGCATTAAGGATAGCTGAGGATAAAGAAAGAGATCTACAAAGAGAGAAACAACAACTTGAAGCTCTAGTATCTGATAAGGAGGATGAAATCATAAGGTTAACTGGTATTCAACAAAATATGACAGATCAACTAGGTTATGCACATCATGAAGCAATTCTAAAGAATGATGAAAATCAATCATTGAAACTTGAAGTATCAAGGTTGACTGGTGAACTTGAAACAGAGAAGAAATCCAAAGAATTATTGGAGAAAAGTTATGAAGCATCAAAGATGTTGGATGAGCAACTGGATACAAGAAAACTCTACAAAGATGGAGGACTCAGTTACAAAGGAAAAGACTCTACCAAGAAAGGAATTCATACTATCGAGAGAGGAGAATCATCAAATCAAGCTGAAAAAAGGAATAACATCAAAAGGAAGAAGCCTATTTGCTACTACTGTGGAAATCAAGGTCATACTGCCAACATATGCTAGATTAGAAAAGGTAAGCAATCGAATATCTCTAAGTCCAATGGATATTGTTATAATTGCAATAAATATGGTCACACACCTAATCAATGTAGGACAAAGTCTGTTAACAACTATCAGAAGGCAAAATTCAAAGGGTTTTGTAAAAGCTGCAATAGATATGGACATAGTACCGAGAAGTGTTGGTTTAAGAAAAAGAACTACATGAAGTATCCACACCGAGCAAACACTGAAGGTTACCGAACTCACACAGATCCTTACCGACAATATACAACAATACCATGGGATTACAATACAAGGATATGGTGTGAATGTTGTGGAAGATATGGACATATAAGTGCCAACTATTTTATAAGGTTTGGAATGAACAACCGGAGATCATGGAGAAATCCCGGTATGGCATGTTTTCATTGTCACAAAGCTGGACATTTAGCTGGAGATTGCAGAGATCAACCGAGAAGAGACACTGAAGAGATAAAAGAAAAATTCAAGATGATTTGGAAAAAGAAAGAAATTATGTCTGATGAAGAAAGCACCTTACCTACCGGGTTAGGTGCACCTATTTCAAATTAGTCAAGAAAAGGTATGAAGGGATTGCATTCTCTAAAAGTTAAATCATAACAGTTCCTATGCTATTATGTATAAAATTCAAAATCTGTATAGTTAAGATGCAATTAGTCAGTTTATATACTATACAAGAAACCTGTCAAGTCGGTGTATACAGGAAACCTACCAAGTCGGTTAATAAAGAAAAGTTGGGTACTCGGTGAAAACAGAAAATGGAGTAAATTGGTAAAAGGTGAATCGAGTGCATTTAATATCTTGACCTAACTTGCACGGGGCCCTATAAGGTATTTTTGAGTACTTAAAAGTGTTTTCACGGTCATTTTCATTCACCCAAGTTTTCAAGAAGTAGAGCAGAGCGAATCAAAGTGATCAAACTTCATTTAGAGCGAATTTCGAGGTATTTACATTAATCTATTCACACTATTTAGCTGGTTTCCGATCTAGTCAAATTGTTATTGTCTACTGAGTGTGAAGAGTCAGTCACTTGTAAACCCTAAGGATAAATTGTCGAATCTTACTTGAGATCTACCATGGCGCCCAAGATCCAAGACCCTGTAGTTGTCCAAAATGTGGAGAAGCCCTTGCTGAAATATTCCCTAACTCCAAAAGTTGCCTCAGAACCAGATGATAAAACTGCATTTTTACTCATCCCAGATCGAGTCTTGTTGGTAGAAGATGTCAGATTCTTTACCAAATGCCATGTTGAGGAACTTGGTCATGTAGAGATTAGTGACACATATGATGAACTGTGCACTGATTGCAAACTGGATAGCAAATTTGAGCATATCAAAATCAAGGGATTAACTGAAGCCCTAGTCTATCCTCGTGTGTTCAAACCCCAGTGGGTTAAGTTTGTATTGAGAAGAGTACATGATGATTTCATGTGGCTAGCAGAGTAACCATTCAAGATCATGAAGGAAGTCATTCACCTGATCACCAGATATCCCATCTATGATCATGCTCATGCATAGAAAATGATATCACAAAAGGAGCTAATCAGTCTAATCGGAGTAGAATCTGATTACCGAGGACTAAAATTGAATAATGTCACTGATGCTGAACTAAAATTTGCAATCAGAGTTATTGGTTACTGTTTCTTCCAATCTGCAAGGGAAAACCGTGTACCATGTGCTGCAGTGGACCTAGCCTACAAAATAGTAAAGAAGGGAATGAAAGTAGACTTATGTGAAGTACTACTAAAGAACTTGTTTGAGAACCTGAACACAATAAGGAAGCTGAAGAAGAACAACTTGGAAAACACACTAAAGTTCGGTTCACTACTTGTATGTATGTTTTTCTATTTTGAGAAGTTCTTTCCCTTAGTCGGTAAAGTAGTATGGGAGCTACATCGACCTATCACCCATCAGATCAATGATTACATCAAGAAGTTAGGAGATAACTTTAATTTTATCATGGATGATTACTTCAGCAAATTCCAAGAGAAAATGCACAACAGGTACAGGATCCCACCACAACTAGTCGAAAAATACACGGACAATATATGTTTTGAAGTCGACACTGATTATTGCTATGTAAATGTTGTTGAACTGAGGACTCAGTCATTGCAACCAATGGGTTATGAAATTGATTATGATATCACACAACAACAAATTGATGCCTATCTATCATTTCCAAGGCATGCAACTAAACTAAGGTATGGAACCTATGAAGAGGTGAAGGAGAAAGTAAAAATGAGCATTGTAGTTCCTAAGGCTACAAGAAAAGCTACAAAGATGATAAAGGCTTTATCTAAGAAATTCGGAGAAGAATCCTCCTCCACACCTGTCAAAGGCAATCTTGCCATAACCGAGGAAGAATCAGAAGCACAGGAGGCTGCAATAACATTGAGCATAGAGTTGCCAAAGGGAAAAGTTCTAAAAAGAAAGAAACAGGACATCACAAAGGCCCTACCGACTCCACCAACAAAGAGACCCAACACCAGAGCATCGGCTGCATCATTGAGCAAGAAACAAAAGACTGTTGTCATTCCTAAGGTAACTAAGACTCACAAGAAATCTACTCGGAGACTCATTTTGGCAAAAGAGTCGAGTGATACAGAGTCTAATGATACAAACAAATTCCAGGTTGTGAAAAGCAAAAAGGTAAACATTCACAGTGTTGAAAACTTTTGTGCCAATCTCAAAGAATACGGTGGATTTGCAAGATTCAGATATGTTAAGTATGAGTCTAGGAATAATGATGAGAAACAACAGATTGAAGAAGCTATCATATGTACAATTCTGAAGTTTCGGTTAGCACCATTAGAACTAGCAAAGTCACTTCCGAGTGAACTCTACTCACATATTGACAACAGATGGAAATATGCAATGGATTCAGAGAGACAAATAAGAGAAAGAAGTCTAGTCCATCTATTTCCTGACATGTCCATAGCTGAAATCAAGGAGCATTTGTCCACATACAATTCAACATTTCTTGTGAAACAGAGAGCCTTAAAATTGATGAATGGGCTATATATTGATGTGGAAAATGAGACTAAAGCCAAGTGGCAGGAGATCTTCAAACAAAAGGATGTTGGTGAACAATCTCAAATTGAAATTGTTGATGTCACTGAGCAAGGTCCAACCCGGTTGACACTATACAAATTGATGAAGATGTAATGGATGAAGCAGCACCAGAGCAGGAAATGATTGAAGGCACCACTTATGCAAAACTTGTCTCTAGTGAATCTGTCTTGGAACAAGTTCAGCCTTATCCATCGATGAAGCCACCAGTCTCAACCAAAGCTCCCAAGGACACTGAGCAAGCTACCAAAGGCAACAAATCTAAAGCTGCAGGTGACACAACCAAAGATCAAGCATCTCAAGCACAGACAAGCACTGCAAATATTACAGCTAAGACCCCTAGCATCGAACCACCCTAAGACACTACAACTGCTACAGGAATAGACCAAAGTGTTGCATCTATCGAGCAACCTACCGAGGGTCAACAAGCCTCACAAGCACTTGTCTTAGTGCCACAGACCAAAGACAAAGAGAAGAAGGTGAGAAAGCATGGTTTTAAATTTGACTTATCTAAACCGATCGTGTTTCCCAATGTCGACATTTCCAAATTGAAAGGGAAAGCACTCATTGAATTCAGTGAGCTATGCAAAGAAAAGGCTAAACAGGAGAAGCAACTGGCCATACAGAAAAAGAATAAAGTACTTCAGAAGGTTAGGACACTACTCACAAAAATGCTACCATTAGCAATAGTGTCAACCGATGCAGCCATCCATATTCAGTTGGATGAATTTCTTAATCAGATTGAAACATCTGGAGTTGATGCATTCGAGTACTTAAGCAAGCTCAAGGATAAAGAGCTCGCATAAAAAATGATAGAGGAAGTACAAAAATCAATTGCTGTTGGCAAGGTAAAACTTGTCAAATTCATTGCTGAGTTGTCCCCTCAACTCAAGCACATTCTTTATTTATTCCAGAAATTGTGTACATTCTCTTTATTCATTAAAGACATCAAAAATAAAACTGATGCAATTGAGAAAGAGATCACCGATCTCTCATCTAAGTTGACCACTGAGCCTAATTCAGTTCAGAATTTTTACAAAAAGCTACAACAGCTCATGGCTCAATAGTTAGAACTGAGGAATGAAGAGCATAAAATTAGGATGGATATAATGACCCTTCAAACATTATTCCTTCCTCATCTATCATCAATTCAGGAGCAGCTCAACCAAGCTACAAGCTTATCAACTACACTAGAGGGAAGCACTCTTGATGACCTGATATCACTCTTATCTATTATTCAAGCTCAAAATTCATTAATGGAAAGTCTCAAGGACTCACTCTCAGTCACCCTCACCAACGCTCGGACCAAGTATAAGACTATTTTTGATCAGTTATTGCCTCCGAATGGAAATTAGGTTTTTAATGTTTGTCAAAAAGGGGGAGTAATTTTATGATACTACATAGAGGAAAGCCCAACAAAGGGGGAGTAATTTTACACTTGGAGAAGTAATACAGTTTTGATAACACAATTTTGAGTATTGTATACAAGGGGAGTATACTGAGCAGAATATACAGAGCATTCAGAGCACACAAGTACAGAACAGAACCGAACATGCAAAATTCAGAGTTATGTATAGAATAATGATAAGGGGAGTACATCTGCATATACTATTGACTATTGTACATATTGTCAAGTATATAGTTTTTGAGTTATGACTTCGTAAGTAGTTTTTGTCAAACATCTCAACTAATGTCAAAAGGGGAGATTGTTACTACTTATCAAATTGCCATTAGTTTCATATCCAAAGTCATACTATATTCTAGTCGGTTAGTATTACCGAATCATGTAGTTGGTACACACAGAGAAGTCAGTATGAACAGTCTAGTCGGTTACAGAAGAAAGTAGTCACAGAACACAGTATTCACCGAGCTGTTTACCGAGTAAAGTTTCATGGCTACCGAGTGGTAAAGTTAAGTCACCAAGTGAAATGTTTTACCAGATACATTGAACCTAGACATGCACATGAAAACGTGTGACAACATCGAGGCACATCTAATCATTTTTGCATTGGAAATTGCATTAGGAGATTGTGTATGATTACAAGGTCAATCTAACCTATGAGATATTTTGTTTAGTTATTCATTTGAAGAATCTTTTTGTAAGATCGAAGCAATGAATCAGATCACCACTGTAAGAGATCTATATATACAACATGATTCTAGGGTTAGAAAGATAAGACATGCAACAAGAGATGTGGAATGTGTGTGTGTATGCATGAAGGAAGACTATTACAGAGACACAGAGAGGTCACCGAGAAGGTTATCAGTGAACAGTTGAAGACTAGAGTAAACAGAAGGGTTTACCGAGTTTCATTATGGGTTACTGAGGTATGCTACAAGCTAGGTAATCTTATTCAGAGCACATAGAATCTGCTTTAGCATTTCAAATGTAAAGTTGCAGATATTTGTAATGATTTTATTGTAACATTTTGAAGTTGTAAGAGAAACCTTTAACAGGGTAAAAGACTCTAACCAAGTCTATAAATTGTAAATCCTTTAACCAAGTGCTACACTCATATAGCGTTTTAAAAATCCTTTAGTAAGGTAGATCTAACTGATCTTGATACTCCTAACAGGGTAAGCTATCAGAAATAGCTAAAAGTAGCTCTAACCGAGTATTCTTTATTATTGCAGTAGTGAAGTTGTGGGTGCCATCCCCACCGCAGTTTTTCTCTCTAACCAAGAGTTTCTGCGTGACCAAAATATATGTGTTATGGAGTGAATCATGTATGATTGTTATCTGTTGATTTTAGTTTTATCTTATGTTACTGTACTATTCTATTTATGCATAACAGTAAGGTTATTATCAAAGAAAAGTTTTGGATTACTGATTCACCCCTCCCCTCTCAGTACATTAGCTTTCTATATTGGGCCTAACATTACATTCATGAGAGTCATGAATGATGTCTTTCGTCCTTTTATTGATGATTTTGTCATAGTCTACCTAGATGATATTCTTGTATTCAACAAGTTTTGGGAAGATCATGTAACTCATGTTAAAAAAATCCTTGATATATTAAGGAAAGAAAAACATTTTGTAAAGATGTCTAAATGCAAGTTTGCTAAGACATCCTTAGTGTACTAAGGCTATGTCGTAGGGAATGGTCAACTAAAAGTAGACCCTGCGAAGGTTGATTGTATTGTAAAATAGCCTAAGCCAAGTACAATCACAGAAGTCATGAGTATTTTAGGTGCAGTTTAGTAATGGAGGAAGTTCATTGCAAACTTCTCTTTTATTGCTTCATCATTGCACGCATTGACGAGTACGAAGGCAAATTTTCAGTGGGGAGGTCCGCAACAAAAGGCTTTTGACACTTTGAAGGAAAAGTTGAGCACCGCACCAGTTCTGGCTTTACCGGATTTACATCAACCATTTGAGATTGAGATAGATGCTAGCAAGTTCGCCATGGGAGTTGTACTCATGCAAGGAGGTAAACTAGTTTGCTACCACTATGAAACTTTTTCGAGAGTAGTAAGTATCTATCCCACTTATGATAAGGAACTTTATGCTTTAGTTCAGAGTGTTAAGAAATAGAAACACTACTTAATGGGCAAAGAAACTGTAATCCACACTGATCATCAACCACTTCAGTATTTGCACTCACAGTCTAAACTGCAACAAAGTAGGCATTTTAGGTGGATGGGTTTGTTAGGATTCCCAAAGATACCGAGAGGGGGGGTGAATTAGTATCTAACCAGTATATACATTTACTTGACTTAAAACATGAAAAGCATATTAAAACCATGTACCAGTAAACCAAAAATAGTGCAGTAACTAAGAACAATAACAAAAACATGACAAGCACACCATAACACAATTATTTAACGAGGAAACCCAGTGTGGGAAAAACCTTGACCCACAATATTCACTTACTGGCCAATAAGGGAATATTACTTTTACAATAGGAGCCTGCACATGCAGGAAGGCCAAGTGCCTAGAGCTCACTGCTCAAAATGAAGTCACACTGACTTAAAAAATGGATTATGAAAATCCAATGTCTTGTACTACTTCAGATCAACATCTACTATGCCAGGTTCAGTACCGGTTTAAGCTCTACTACATACATAAACCCTTAACCAATAATTCACATATTAGGTTTGCTATTATCTTCCTTTTTCCACCTATTTCCTATTACAAAATGATCTACAACGATCTCATACATATATGAGTCATATTACAACTCACCATGTCGGCTTACAATGATTTTACAATTAATTATAAAATACATTGTAAACAAACTTGAAGTCGGCCAAGGTGTCGGTATCCTTCCTTTCACTGTCAGTGTTCTGTATGCCGATGTAGAGTCTGTTAGTGCCAGTGTTGGTATCTTTGTCTTGTCGGTGTCATATGATTGCAAGGTTACCATCAATGACAAAACCTTCAATCACCTACAATTTCTCATTGGAGTGTGCATTTGCCAACAATCTCCCCCTTTGGCATTGATGGCAACACTCATGAGAAAAATCAAAAGTGTCCAAAATGATATCCAAAAATAGTCTGCCAAAATTGTCTTACTTAAACCGTGTGCCAAAAAACATGTGTGCTCCCCCTGAGCAGATGATGTCCTTTCTTTTGACCATTTTTCTCATCCCACTACTTCCCCTTTGATATCAATGACAAAGGTTGTCATTCAGTGTCAGTGGAGTCCTGCCTATATTCTTGTAACCGGTGGGTGACAATCTAAAAAATATCTGTCAAAATTAAATTTATACCGTTACTGAATGTTTTGCTGTCTTTTATTGCCTCTTGAGTTCTCTGCACTGTACCAGTGAGTATGTGCATTTTCTCTTCCAGTGTCTTCAGTCTAGGAACCAAAGCCTCATATATTTCTTTTCTCAAAGAAATAAGGTATTGTAGTCTTGGACTAAGTCTGCATTTCAAGTCCTTTGCTTTATCCTTTATTCCATGTTTGTCATTTTCTAGTTTCGTGATTTTCTCTTCTTGCTTTGCAATCTTCTTCTCTAACTCCAAAAATGAATCCGATGCACCTATCAGATTGTCAGTAGTATTGTTTATCTTATCTTGTGCTTTACTGATCTCCTTGTCAAGATCCTCTGTCAAAATATTTGTTTTACAAGTGTCTCTATACAGTTTCTTGAAGTCAAAAATTATTTCCCCAAGTTCCGGTAAAAGAGTATCCATTTTCTCTTTATTCTTATTTACAATTTCCTCAAAGAATTTATCTTTTTCTTTTATCATTCTTTCCTTAAATTTATCCTCATTTATTTGATCAACAGTCAATATGTTAACGGTGATGAACTTAGACAATGTGTCTAGTTGTCGTAAAGAATCCTTATTATCAACTGTGCACTTTGGTGCAATCAATTTAAGAATTGGTATTGTATCATCAATAGCCTTAAAGGCTTGTGCATTTGCATTTTGTGATGTACTAGATGTTTGTCCAACAGTCTTTACTATAGCCATTCTACCGGTTGTGGTAATTACCATGCTTGTTTCGACCTCTGGTAGGTCAGTCTGTGTTTGCATTTCTATAAGTAGGAGTTTGGGCTTTTCAGTTTGGGCCGGTGGCACTGTCTCTTTCTGAACTTGAGCCTCAACCTGTACCTATTTTGGTTTCTCTAATTGTATCTCAAAGGGTTTCTCTGAGCTTTTAATTGTCGGTTTCTCAGTTGTAATCTCAGTTTGTAGCTCTGAACTCTCTTTTGCCGGTTCTTCAGATGGTTTTTCTATTGTATCTATTGGTTTCTCTGTGGTATCCTCTACCGGTTGCTCTGCCTGTGTAGGTTTTTCTATGTTTATCTCAACCTCTGCAGCCGGTGACTTAGTAGTCACATTTTTCTCCTTATCCTCAGTTTTTTCTCTGTCAACCACAACATTAACTTCCTGTGTGTCTAAATTTACCATATACAAAATTTTACAATCAGGATTTGTATCCTCTACTTGAGTCTCCATACTCTCTGTGGCTGGTTGTCTGTCAGTAGTGTCTACCGGTGGAGTATCTGAAAGAGGTGGGGGCATATTGTCAGTTATTTTTAGGCTTGGTGGTCCACCTACCTTACCTTTCCCCTTATCTCTGTCCTTTTGGTATACTTTAATAGTTTTTGGCCTGAGTAATTATTCCTCTTTTTCTTTTTCCACAAGGAATATATCCCATCCATCTGCTATTTCCTAAGATACTTCATTTACTCTACCAGCCATTAGTGCTACATGTCGGTGAGTGGTGGAGAATACTGTCCAGTTAGCCTCACTGATTAATTTGTCTATTTCATCAAGTGAGTTAACTTGATGCACTGCAAGTAATTTTTCAATCTTAATTTTCTTACCCACCTCAACAATGGCTAATCTTCTAGCTTCTAATCTCCTATACAGATCATTTGGAATTTCATCAACAATTTCCATTAAGAATTTCTTGTATATATCTAAGTATAAAATTACACTGTTCTCTATACTTTCTTTGTCATCTGTTGATAGTGTGCTGTATATTTTGTTGATGTTTTTCAACTTACCATTCTCTGTTATTTCGCGAAGAAGTTTGTCTAGAGGAGCAATACTCTGTTTCACCTTCTTCTTCTTAGGAGTCATTTTCTTCATCGGAGGCCTTACTGCTTGTTGCTTTTGTCTTGTTCTTTTTGGTGTAGGAGAGGGTGTTGGTGAGGGTTTTCTTTTCCTTTCAACCCTTTTAAACTTTGCCGGTATATCACTCTTAGAAGAAGTTCCAACCGGTGAAAGATGAGTTTCTGGTTGAAGTTCTTCCAACTCACTTTCAGTTATACCAGTTTGTTTTAACACATCTTCCTTAATTGCCTTTGCCTGCCGAGTTCCTTTTCTTACAGTTGCTTCGACTTTCCTAACCCTTTTCCTTGATTGAATAGTACTTTCTATTGTTTCAACACTACCAAATACTTTCTCTTCCGGTTCCTTGGGTGCTTCAAGGAGGGCTTTTGCATAAGTTTCTATGATGTTGTCATCTATTTCATAGCCCATTTCAGTTACCCAAATAGTTCTAGGGATAACTGCCTCCATCCAAATTTCATCTTTCTTGATCACAAAACAGATTTCTTTATGATACTTATCCAAAATATCTTGTGACAGTCTTACTCTAGTTTTCATTCAAGCCTTCAATGCTTGAAAAAACTCATTTAGGTTTTTCTCTCGGTTCTCTCCCATATTGTTTAGTAAATCTAACAGTTGTTTTCCTACCGGTATGTCAAAGCCAAAGTCTCTAGCACCAATACCAGGTACTTGTTTGGTTATGTACAACATCAAACAAACAAGTAAGTTTCCAAATCTGAATGTTCCTTTCTTATCTCTTTTAATCTTTCCCATATTGTCTATCAACTCATCTTTAAGCCATTCACATATATCTATTCTTGCATTACCATTGACCATATCATAGGCACTCTTGATACATAGGCTAGAAACTGAATTTAACCTATTTGCATGTGTAGCCTTATAACCTAAGATCATACTGATAAATCTGACATTTATATCTTTTACATTGTTTACCCTTAGAGATCTTTTATCAAATGTTGCACCAGTTAGGTTTATCAATGTGTCATTTGAGACCTTCTTTGTTTTGTCAGGTTTGTTACCGGTGGAGGGTAATCCTGTTATAGCTTTTACTGCTTCTTTTGTGATTTTATGAATTGAGTCCAACTAGAAAAACTCACCATGTACTCTACTTAACACAATCCTTATGCTATCCTTGGGAAAATCCAGGATACTAAGAATTTCATTAAAACCTAGGGTTTCTACTATCTTAGGTTCAGGCTTGACATTTCCAGATTCATCACAAATCACAGTCCTATACATATTCTTAATCTCATCATCACCTAATTCCTCAATATGACAATGTATATACATCCTAGGGTCTTCAACATATACTACTCCCTTAGGAATTTGAGAAAATGCACCTATGCTATCATCTTTCTTTGCAATTTCAGGAACCAGTTTAAAGACGGGTCTAGGGTGCTTAATAACCTCAACAACAGTAGGGTTTGCAATAAGTTTAGGAGTGGATGAAGATGCCATAGCTATAAATACCTCAATCTGCCTTAAGGATGAATGATTTGATGGATTGCTTCACTTCTTCGCTTGGAATGCCTTCGCTTGGGAATTTTTGCGCTCTCAAAGATTTGAATGTTTGGTGAATGAAAAAAGAGCCAAAGCACTTGCTTTATAATGTTATTTTCTCCAACTACCATATTTAATGCTTGTCGGTTAAGTCACAACTTAACTTATCTACTGGTATAGAAGTAATTTCAACTTCTTACCATCAACCGAGGGAATAATGGCATGTTTTTCATTTTGTTGCTAAACCCCCAAAAGATTTGCTTCAGTTAGATGAAGATTCTCCTGCCGGTGGAGTGTTACTCTATTTTGCCAGTGGAGGAGTATTCCCATCAATATTCTGATCTGACTTTCTGATTTATTGCTTTGAGAATTCTTGCTTTACCTCTTCAACCTTTTCTTTACCTTTCAAACTAGGACCTTTGTTATTTGCCTGTGAGGACTTGCTTCTACAAAATTTAGCAATATGTCCAATCTTGTTACACGCATAACAAGTCACATTGTTCTTCTGAATAGCTTTCCCATATCCTATGCCAGTATGTGTTCTGCATTGATTAGATAAGTGTCCAAATCTTCCACAAATATAACATCTTACATTCATTCTGCAATTTTCTGAATTATGACCAACTTTGTTGCATTTTGAACATTGACCAGTGGGTGTATTAGTGTTCTGATAATTTCTAGATCTACACTGATTTTCTCTATGACCATACTTGTTACCGTTAAAGAATTTGCCATTAAATTTGTAAGTAGTAGGTTGCCTTACCAGTTTGCTATGATCATGATGGTTTGCAGTACCAGAGCTTTCACCAACTTCAAAGCCAAGGCCATTTGTATCACCATTAGGTTTTTGATTCTTTAGCATGTCACCAAGTTCTACTAAACTTTTCTTGAATTTTTCCTTGTGTTGATTTGCAGCAGTCAGTTCATTCTCCAAGATTCCTTTCTGTCTCATGAGTTCAGTTCTGTCATTTTGTGTGTGCATTAGATCTGTCTTCAACATATCATTTTCATGACCGAGTCTTGTGTTTTCATTTCCAACATCATTTAGTCTTCTAACCAAGTCTTCTTCATTTTTATTTCTATCTTCAATTTCTTTACAAAATCTCATAGTCATGTCCTGCATCTCATTCTTTGTTGTACTGATTTCTTGTCTTAGCTTGTTTACCAAATCATTAAGAGTTTCCTTTTCATTTTCCTCATTCTACATCTTTTCACAAAGTTCTCTCCTCTTGTTTCTTGCAATAGTAAAATTTTCTTGAAGTGCTTTTTAATATCATGAGCAACCTTAAGATCAACTTCAAGTTTGATATTTTTCACTTTTTCTGACTTTTTCTCTACCGGTGTCAAGATCTTCCTCAAGTTGTTAGGCTTTTGAAAATAGACGACCATGCTCTGATACCAATTGTTAGGATTCCCAAAGATATTGAGAGGGGGGGTGAATCAGTATCTAACCGGTATATACATTTACTTGACTTAAAACATGAAAAGCATATTAAAATTGTGTACCAGTAAACCAAAAATAATGCAGTAACTAAGAACAATAACAAAAACATGAGAAGCACACCATAACACAATGATTTAACAAGGAAACCCAGTGTGGGAAAAACCTCGGTGGGATTTGTGACCCACAATATTCACTTACTGACCAATAAGGGAATATTACTTTTACAATAGGAGCCCGCACATGCAGGAAGGCCAAGTGCCTAGAGCTCACTGCTCAAAATGAAGTCACACTGACTCACAAAATGGATTATGAAAATCCAATGTCTTGTACTGCTTCAGATCAACATCTGCTATGCCAGGTTCAGTACCAGTTTAAGCTCTGCTACATACATAAACCCTTAACCAATAATTCACATATTAGGTAAGCTATTATCTTCCTTTTTCTGCCTATTTCCTATTACAAAATGATCTACAATGATCTCATACATATATGAGTCATATTAAAACTTGCCATGTTGGCTTACAATGATTTTACAATTAATTACAAAATACATTTTAAACAAAATTAAAGTCAACCAAGGTGTCGGTATCCTTCCTTTCACTGTCAGTGTTCTGTATGTCGGTGTAGAGTCTGTCGGTGTTCTGTGTGTCATTATCAATTGTGTTTTGCCTTCTATCTCTTTACTCTCTTTCTTTCAGTTCATCATCTTTATTATGCTTTATTTGTTTAAGCACTCCATTTGTGTTAATTTGCTTAATTAAAGCTTTGAATTAATTTGTGTAATATTGTTAAGCATTCGTCTGTAATCGTCATAGATCCTAATAAGATCAAGTTTGGTATCAAAGATTTGTTGACTAGTATTGTAGAATTGAATGCTAACAAGATCCAAGATTCAACGAGGCAAAGGCAAGCTTGAAGAATATAATCCTAAGATCGGAAAACGAAGAACTAATCCACCATCATAGATGGAAGAAAAAGGTGGTGGAAAAGGTTTCGAAGACAAGAGTATTTAGAAGACTCTTCAGAATTTGGAAACCATTGTACAAGTTTTAGTACATGAGAGAGAGGACAAGATGCAAAGACGTGCAGCTCGTGAGAACAAAGGAAAAAGACCAGGAGGTGACTGTGAGCCTCCAAAAAAACCTCCATCTCCTTCTTCTCCCTCTTCTACTCATTCTGAGTCTTCTTCTCTTTTCAAGAGCTCACATAAGCCTAAGATTAAGTTGGATGTAAAATTTGATCTACCAAAGTATTGTGGGGAATTAAATGTTGAAAAATTAGATGATTGGATTCAATAGGTTGAAGTCTATTGTAGAGTCCAAAACCTCTTAGATGATGTCGATAGGATCCAGTTAGCTACTCTTCGGTTAGGAGGTACAACTCTAACCTGGTGGGAGAGTAGAATTCAGGATGGGTCTTCACAACATGGTAAAATCAATTTAACTTGGTTAGACTTTGTTAATGCTCTCAAGAAGCAATTCTATCCCCTAGGCCATATGCAACAGTTAATGATGAACTGACAACTTTTTAGGCAAGGGAAAGGTTAGTCTGTCCAGGATTACACCCATGAATTCAGAAAGAAGGCTATTGCATTAAATGTTCTATTGTATACCCAGGACAAGTTGCTTAAGTACATAGGTGGTCTTCACTCTTATCTGAGACATTCAATTTTGGTCTTGAATCCTAGTAACTTAGATGAAGTCTGTGTTCAAGCCACACACCTAGAGTCAAGAGGTAAGGGTTATTTTATTGATAAGTCTGATAAGAAGCCATCTAAGTCTGAGAACAAATCCAAAAACAAAGGGAAGGGGAAAAAGATAGCTATAGTGAAGAAAGAAGGTGAAAAACCCACATGCTCACATTGCAAGAAAGAAGGGCATGATGATTCTAGGTGCTGGAAGCTGCACCTTGAAAAGAGGCCAAAGAGATATGGTGGAAACAAAGACAAACAAAAGACTACTGCTATAATTCAACAGGATCTTGGATCTGACTCTGGAGATGAGACAAAGATCGTTGCTGCTAGAATCCAAGGTAAAGAAAAAGGTAGATCTCTCTCATCAGCTACAAGTTCTTCTAATATAAGTGCAAGTACAAGTAAAGATTCTACGTACTCCTAAGAATGATAAGCAAAGGAATGAATTATTTCATATTCGGGTTGTTATCAAACATACTAAAGTTGATACATTATTTGATACAGGTTCTCAAGTTAACTTGATATCTGAATAAATTGTTAAAAAGCTAACTTGGCTACAATACCTCATTTGAAACCATACCCTCTAGGATGGGTTTGCAATGATGCACAATTGCAAGTAACTAAACAATGTAAGATAAGGTTTGCTATCACTGAAAACTTTGTAGATGAGGTAGAAGCTAATGTAGTCCCTTTAGATATTTGTGGTCTTGTACTTGGGAGTCCCTATTTGTATGATTGACAAGCTATCTTCTATAGAGGGGAGAACAAATACCATCTTTTTAAAGATAAGATTGAATACATTGTATGAGCACATAAGGTAAAGAGTAATCTTGCACTAGTTAATGTTGGTTAGATGAAAAGGTTAGTCAACTCTAGTAAGAAATTTGTATTAATGCTTGTAAGAGCCAAAGAGGAAGAAACATCTGAGGCATTTAAAGGATGTGATCCTAAACATAAGGCTGAAATGGTCAAAGTTGTTTCTGCTTTCGATGACTTGTTCCAGGAACCAAACGGATTGCCTCCTAAGAGAAAGATACAACACGAGATCCAGTTGCAACAGGATGTGCCACTTCCAAACATTGGCATGTACCATTTATCAGTCTTGCAAAATGAAGAGATCAAAAAGCAGGTTCAAGAGTTGGTTGAGAAAGGAGTTATTCGTCGTAGTACATCTCCTTGCGGTTCTCCTATTGTTTTGGTTCCAAAGAAAGATGGGACTTGGAGAATGTAAAGTTTCAAGGCCATTTTTGGTGAACTCTTTGGAAGAAGTTAGGCATAAAATTGTCTTTCAGTTCTACATACCATCCTTAGACAGATGGGCAGACTGAAGTTGTAAATAGGTCTCTTGGAAACTTACTCAGATGTCTAACCAAGCAACATGCACACGCTTGGGATTCAATTCTCCCACAGACAGAATTTGCATTTAATGATACTATTAACATGAGCACTGGAAAAACACCTTTTCAAATCAACTATTTTATTCATCCTAGAGGGGTGATGGAGTTAAGAGAGCTACCAAATGATTTCAAAACAATTTCCCAAGGAGAATATTTGGCAGAGTTTATCAAACAAGTTCATGAATAGGTGAAGGAGACTTTGAAATCTACTATGGAGAAGTATAAGGTGTAGGCAGATCACAAAAAAAGATATGTCAGTTTTAAAGTAGGAGATCAAGTGTGGGCTTGTTTTAACAAAGGAATGTTTCCTAAAGGCAAGTACACCAAGTTGCAGATGCGGAAGATTGGTCCTTGCCAAATCATCCATAAATTTGGAGATAATGCATATGAAATCTCTCTACCACCTAATCTTTCTATTTCTGCTATTTTTAATGTTTGTGATCTCACTCCATTCAGAAGTATTGCAGGTGATAACAATTCTTTGCAGGAAGCTAATGATGAATAGGTTGAATGGTTGAAGGACCTTCCACCTAGCCACCACTCTAGTTGCAGAAAGTGTTGGACACTAAAGTGATAAAACGGACCAAGAAGAACATCTACAAGGAATATTTGGTCAAGTGGAGAGGTTTACCAGACTTGGATGCCACTTGGATGGATGAGCAGACAATCATCAAGGATGGCACCACATTGCAAGAGCTACTCTCAAGTAGGAACTTGAGTTCAAAACAATAAGGGGAGTATGGTGCAGGAGCATCCCAACAATGAAGCCCCTTTTCCATTTTTCATGTTTGTTATAATAAAGATCCATTTTTGTAAGACCATTTGTCAAGTTGGTACACCTATAAACCACTTGGTCAAACTTGGTCAATGGATCTATGGTAGACTAGGAAGAGTCATTTTTGTGTATTTGGAGTACTTAGGGTTCATTTGGAAACCTTTGGAGTGTAGAAAAATTCATAAATGGTCGATAAATGTTGCATGAAGTTATAAAAGTTGCATTTTCGGTGTAACTTGTCCCGATAGAGTCGCCCTCTTGGAAAGTTGTCATCAGGTATCAGCGTAACCATTTTGGGTGCCACTCGATAACCCGATGGAGCAACGACATTCCAAAGGAGTTTTCATCGGGTTTTGGTGTAGTAGTTGTGAGCACCGCTCGATAACCTGATAGAGTAGCATACAGAAGGAGTTAGCATTGGGGATCGGAAGTCAAGGATCCTGACTTACCCCGACGACCTGATACGACAACACACTTGGAGTTTTGGCATCGACTATCGGAGACACTGTCTGGAAGTCATCCCGAAGACCCGATGGAAAGATTAACTTGTGTTCACATGTTATCGAACATCAGCAAAGAATACTTGAAGTTATCCTAAAGAGTCAATGGAAAAGCGCACCACCTTGAGGATATCTCATCGGACATCAGGTGGAGAGTTTTTGAACTACTCCGAAGACTCAATAGGAGTACACCACTAGCAGAGTTGTGATCGAACATCGGGAGCACTATTTTTGAGTTACCCTGATGACCCCATAGAACTGCATGATTGTAAAACATTTCATCAGGCATCAAAGGTCATGTTTTTGACCTATGTTGATGACCCGATGGAGGTTGCCAACTGCCAGAAAATATAACAGAAAAGGAATTCGGTCTCCCAACTCCTCCCAATGGCTAGACCGGTTTGAATTTCAGTTGAGGACGTTGGTAGAGACTGATTTGAACAAGTGTGAATCATTTCCAACATGGAGGGGATGATTCAACAAATGTAATAGAACTTTTGGTGTGAACAAAAATACAATTGCAGGTTTCACAGAACATCTTTTGGGTGTTGAAAATCAGTAATTTGCATTGGTAGGACTTGGCACGGGCATGAGGACTTAAGTTGAGTAATTCCAATTATTTATAAGTTGGCTTAGGATCTAGGTGGACACATCTGAGTCAGAAATTCTTCTGGTCTAGTCTGACAACCAGGTTAAGATGAAATCAGGGTTTCATCTAACAATGACTCTAACTTGAGATTCCCACATTGGACCACAATGACCATTAGGGGAGTTCAAGTTAGAGAAATGTATGTTAGGATTCTGGTAGTTGCATTCTGGAAGGTGTCAACACTTAGGTTCCACACCATGCCCTAGGCCAAGCATGCCCATGTGCTTGGTCTCAGAATCAAGGAAGTTGGAGTGCAGAAAGACTCCGGGAGTGGACTGAACCAATCCAAGGTTGGATTGTGTATGTAGGAACATCCTCAGACCCGAACCAAATGGCCATATATCCAAGTGTATTCATTTGTAGGTTGTTTCTCTAGAACCAGACTTGATTACCCTTATTAGGCCCGTCTAGCCTAGACGGTTCAAAGGTGTACAAGAGGAGTTGGAGCCTGTCCTTTTGGAGTCTAAAAGTAATTAATAAAGGGTACTTCAAGCTATAGTTTGTTTTCTTCATCCTTTGAAGAAGTTGAGGTTGTTTTTCCAAAAACAGTGTTTGGAGGGCTACAAATGGAAAACAATCTACTTTAACAATCAAGTTGCATTTGGGTGTTGTGGGTCTAGGAATTGTTGCAGATCAACTTGGTTGATCAGAACAAGTCTGGAATAAGATAGGGGAACCTTGTCCACTCCCTAAATTGAAGGGTTCGAGTAGTATCACATTTTGCTAATTTGGCTTATCAGCCATTAGCCTTAGCATGTTAAGTAAGGCTACATTGTTCATTGGGCCAGAGTGAACAAGGGAATTGATTTCTTGCAGAAGGTTGGAGTTAGGGCTTGATTGTTCTTCTCCTGACATCCTCTGTGTCAGTAATTGTAAAATTATATATTGGTCTTTCTTCAAGAAGGAATTATAATCAATTGTAAATGGTTATGATAGTGTAATTGGTTCAATATGTATGTCTTAGTGTTAGGACTGAGCACAATTGCCTTGATACTTGTTCATGATGTTATCTTCGGTTAAGGTAAATGATTGTAGGAAAATTATTTGAGGTTAAAATGGATGTAGTATGTATAAGAGATGTCTTCGAGGGTGTTGTAGATGTCTCATGTTGTCATCCTATCTTCTAGGGGTGAACTATATCTCATTGTTACATTTTTTGGGTCTATTGAAGGCCTTTCAAAGTGTTTTATAAAGTGTTATATATGTGTTAAAAAAATTTTGTGTTGTGTGAAGTCTTGTTTAAGATTAGGAAAATAGTTTAGGATGTTGATGAGGTCATTATGCACCTCTTGTCCTCTTCTTTTGTGTGTTGGTGGTGTCTAGTGTCCCAAGGAGTCAATCTTATTTCCTCTCCCCAAGTCTTTCTAGCATTTTCTTGTTCCTAGAGCTTCGTGAAACCCTCTATCTTATTCCATGTCATTCGTGATGTTTGGGGAATAAATCCATACCTTTGGATTACCCATTGGCCATGATTTTTTCATGTTGGATAAGACTATAGTGTAGGAGGTGGGTGATCCCACAATAATGGGTTACACTTTTTGACAACCCACTGTTAGTGATATATGTGCTCCAATAATGATAATTAATTCATAGGTTTAAATTTAAATAAAATAAAATATGTGCATAATTCCCAACCAACATACACATCATTGCATTTGTTTACATCAAATTCATAGGAAGGTAGGAAAGTGTCTCAATGTTGACACATTAAGAAATTTACATTATAATTATTTATGTAAAATAATGTATCATTTGATTCCAAAGCAAAATATATATGCTAAGTGATGTAACGTATATAAAAACCATCCAAGAAAGAGTCAAATTAAAGATGATACATAGAAGATACACTAAAATCTATCTCAACTCAACAAATTATAGAGATCCACCAATGAGATAATACTTTTCCTACTTGAATATTGTTACATATCATGTGTAATTATAAAAGGATATATCAAGCTTCATGGTTGTTAAGAAGTAGTATAGGCTAAAAGGCCTCTAACGTTTTCATTGCAATACTTATATCTATGCATGGATATAAGCAACTCATAATTATGTAGTGAATAACTATGTGAAGGATATTGAGTACACAATCAATGTCATTATTTGTATTGTTTCATTCAACTACCATAAAATACAACATTTGGTTCATATATATATATATATGGATCCATTTATATGATTAAGGGGATTTACTATCATAGTTCTCTTTTTAAGGCCTACTAATTAGAAAACTCCAACAAACTCAAACATATTAAACATACAATCAATACCACATCTGAAATATGACAATCAAAACATGTATCCAATATCAAGAAGCTAAAAGATTTATACATATGTTCTATCTTATCCCTAACTAAGGTCCAATCAAATCTAAGTTTTGAAAATCAAAATAACGTTAAATTGAATAGAACATAACCAACATAACAAAATTCCAACAACTACATATTGTAATATTTAAATCTATTAATAACAATAAAAATAAATTAAAGAAAAATAATAAAAAAGATGTTCCATACCATACCCTACTTCAATTGAACAAGCCATCCTCACATACCCTTAAAACAATGCAACATGTTGATCAAATGAATGAAAACTAATACATTTTCTTTCAATACTAAAAAAACAAAAATGCAAACCACACACCCAATAGTTTATTTAAACAATGTAGAGGTTTTAAGAGTATAACCATCTCCTCAATCCTTACCCAAACACAATCTCCATGAAATATTTCCTCAACTATCATGGCTCAAAACCTAGAGAACTAGATCATTTTAAGACATAAAGGAAAGGATAGTGTTCTTACAGTTGAAAATAACTTGATTCAATAAAACCCACCATCCAAACTCCAACAACCCAGAGGATAGTTTTGAAGCTAAAATCAAAGAAATATCCCTCCATTCTGAAGGAAGCAGAATAATTAGAGGATAAACCTCCGTGCATATTGATTCTGCCCATTCATTGTCTCATTGAAATTTGCAGTCATCTTAACCAATTAGATTAACCTACCCATTGTAATGGGTTTCATGTCTGTTTAGGTGAGGCCCACAATTCTTCACTTTTTAAATGTGAGAAGTGCAAGGATGTAAGGCTTATATGGGTGAATGTAACAAACTAATAATGGGTGAAAAAAGGCAAAGCTTTTGTCATAGGAAGTAGAGGAGGTTTATTTGAGGAGAAGTAGATAGGATAGGTCTGATTTTTAAAAGAAATGATGTAATATGTCTTAAGGTAATTTATGTGGAAGACAGGTGTAAGATGTATGTTTTTGAAGAAGTCAAATTTACAATTTAAAATTGGAAATGATAAAGGTCATGGTGGTATAAGATAATTTATAAGTATCATGGGTGTAAGATGTTTATTTTTGAAGTTGTGAAATTTGCAATTTCAAATTAGAAATGACAAAGGTTATGGTAGCATAATGACCTTGATAGAAAAACAAGGGAAAGAAACATTTAGTTAGAAAACGAAGACTTAAATATGCAATACATCTAATTTAACATTTCTAAGAATGACAAGCACATAAGAATTGTAACAAATTATTTTTTTCTTAGATATCAAAGACCTTAGAAAAAATAAGTTATTAGATTATAAGGACCATTTTTGCAACATTAAAAATGACATTTCATCTTTCTCACAACAAAGGAAAGTTCTTGTATTAGGCAACTTCAATGCAAGAGTTCATCTAATGAACAAATGAGAATCTTATGCAACAAGGAGGATAATAATCTTCTATGGCTTACTAAAGAGGAAAATTACCAATGGTCAAAGTGTTTAGTGGATAACAAGGAAATTAATTGTTTTGGTGGATAATTACTTTCTCTATGTGATGCTTCTGATTCGATTATTTTAAATTATATGGTAATGGAAGAGCTCCATAAATTTTGCACACAAGACCTACAATGGAACAAGTGTTGTTGATTATGTCATATGTTCACAAAGATGATTGATAAAATAATGGACATTGTGACTCAAGATTCCCTTGGTAATTTAACATCAAAACATAATACACTACATGTTTGTAGGAAAAAAACATAGCATATGATGTAGGGACAACCCATCCACTAACCTCCAAAAAAGAAAAAATTCTTTCAACCCAAGAAAACTATGATATCTTTATGGAATCATTAAAGCAATTAATGCAGAATAAAAAAGATCAAAAAGTCTAAAAAATCATGAGTGTTTGTTGGTGTAAATAATTATTCATCTTGGATATTATTACACTTACTTAAGTTTACTTAGGATAATGCATTTCATAGTAGTTTGGGTATGAGACACTTGGGTGTTTGTGCCACATTGGGATAGTGTGTGTAGGAGAAATTCCACCTTTTATGGTGTTGATCTTGTTGTTACACTCCACATTCAGTGGGTGATCCACCTTATGTGGACTATTATATTATTTCTCCTACCTACCCACACCTATTTCCTACCTACCCTTGTTTCTTATTGAGCCACATGTCATGTTTGTGTGCTCACATATCCCTAGCCTTGCCTATATAAGCAGGCTCATCTACATTGTAAACAACTATTGAATCATATTATTGATCATTTTCTATTGATGAGAATACAGTTTATTCTTGTCTCATATTATGTCTCTATTTTGTACATTTCATTGAGCTCTTGATCTTGGCAAAATCTCACATGGTATCAGAGCCATTGGGGCTTCATTGATTCGTCTTGAAGAGGCATTATTGCGACGCCAAGAGGCAAATCTGAGGAGCAACATCTTTTGGAGGCGTCCTAGACCAGATCCGACCCCGCCATTGCGTCCAGAAGGTCGTTTCCATGAATTTTGGTTATAAAGTCGGCCTATTTTGGTGAGAAAATTTTTTTCTCCAATTTTGCTAGTATTGTACGGATTTCGAAAAAAAATTATTATTTTTCAGAAATTTTTTTTTTTCTTTTTTTGAAAATATTTCTCAAAAATCAAAAAATAAAAAAAATTGAAAAAAAAATTTGAAAAATAAAAAAAAATCTAAAAAAAAATCAAAAAGTTTTTGGGGGGTCCACAGAGCCCCCCCCGTGATGCCCGTACCTGCGCGTTGCAGGTTTGCAGGTCTACGCCGCTCGTACCGCACAACACGACGTCGCCGCCGTCCAGACCGCTTCCCCTCTCCATGCCTGCGCCCGCCGCCGCCCGAGCGCCCGTCCCACGCCGCCGACGCCACTGTTGCGCCGGCTCCTCCCGACTCCGGTGCTAGCTACCTCCCTGCCGTGCCTCCTATCGGGAACCTCCGCTCCTCCTCTCCGGTGCCTGCGACCACCCAGACCGACGAATCCCGCGCCCACCACGTGGCAGGTGGCCATTGGCCCGTGGGTTAAATTGTACCTTCTGTACGCTCAGTCATCAGCCACGCAGTCATCCGTACGGCGGCCACGCAGATGCCACGTGGATCGCCCAGTCAGCAAATCCGTACGGTACGGACACACAGTCATCTGCATAGTCATCTGCCACGTCATCCGTCCGTACAGTACGGACACCCAGTCAGCAGGGGGCGAAGTTTTTGCGACGGTCATACGGCCATCAAATTTAACCCAGTGACTTGTTGACGTCAGCGCCACGTCAGCATTTTTCAAAAATTTGGCAAGCCCCTCTCATTTGCATTTTTGATTTTGCAGTTCAACTTCAAATGGCCATAACTTGCTCATTTTTGCTCCTTTTTGGGTGCAATTTTTTTTGAAATGGGCTAGAATTTTGTGCCCTCCGTAGTGGTGAAGAAATTTTTTGATTTTGATGCACTGATTTTTTAGAAAATGCAGTTTTTGGTGACTGTGCCTGAGTAATCCCAGTTTTTGCAACTTCAGAGGCTTCGTTTGGGGTTATACGACCTCCTTTTCAGGTGTCATTTTTTTTGAAAGTGCGTATTTTTTCATCTACTTTCACATGATGCTATCAGATTGATGCCATTGTAAGTAGAAATTGTACTTTCAGATTTTGGCCATTCTTGGCTCTCTTGGTACTTGTATATTTGCTTGAATCTCAGTTAGATTCATTGCACTATTGATTGAAGTCTCTTGTATCTCATTTGAGAAGTTGTAAAATTTGCATCATAAGTCCACTTTGCCCTGTTTTGCAAGTGGCTCATTGTAATCGCACTAAGTATAAAGTGCCAAAATCATCACTTTGGGGGGGGGTACTTTGATTGAGTGAATTTGGGGGGGTGTCTCTTTTGCTTTTGTACTTTTGTGTTCCTTCCTTTTTGCTGCTATGGGTTCTTCTATGTTTCCTCTCTTAACTCCACATAATTATGCTACTTGGAAAATTGATGCATGGAGTAAACTTATGGAAAAAGGACTCACTCATTACATTGATGGAACTATTGTTGCTCCAGCTGATCCTAAGGCTGATCCAGTTGGTCACTTAGATTGGCTCACTAAAAATATCATGGCAATTGGTACCTTAAGAAAGTATGTATCAAAGGATCTCATTTTTCATATTGAGAAATGTACTCTAATCAAGGATGCTTGGCAAAAGTTTCAAGACTTGTATGGTCAAGTTGATGAGATTAGGGGATATCAAATTGATAATGATCTCACCATGTTAGATCCTAAGAACTTTGATATTATACAAGATTATGTCACTAAGGCAAATGAGTTGAGGGCACAACTCAAGGATTGTGGCATTGATAAAAGGGATACTCAATTGATATTCAACTTGATAGGCAAGCTTCCACAAGAATATGCAGCATTTGTTTCTAGTTTACAAACCCATAGGATGACAATGGGTTCAAGCTACAAAATGCCTACATTTGATGCTTTCAATGAAATGTTGATGATGGAACAAACTAAGTTGATAAGCATGGGCATTCTTAAGGCTTCTAAGTCTCAAGCATTAGTAGCAAATCAAGGGAACAAAGGAAATCAAGGAAAGGACAACTCAAACAAGAAGAAATGGCAATCAAAGCCTAAGGACAAAGCACCATCTTCTCCACAACAAGGAGATTCATCCTCTTCCAAGAGAGATAATTCACCAAAGAGGGAGAGACCTACTTGTGCTTATTGTAAAAAGATTGGTCATGAGGAGCATCATTGCCATTCTAAGAAGATTGATGAGCTCACACATATCATCAAAAAGCATAACATTGATTTACCTAAAGTCTACAAGAAGGATGATTCATCAACTTCCACTTCCTCACATTCAAAAGGAAAAGGGCAAGCATTCATGGCTTCTACAAGTGGAAAGACTCACTCTTTTGGAACAAGAAAAGGAAAAGCTCTATGTGCTACTATCAGTCATGATTCAGAGAGATGGCTTCTAGATTCAGGGGCTTCTCATCATATGGCATCTTCGCAGTCTATGTTCTCTACATTTGAGCCTTGCACCATGCCACAGATTTTGATGGGCAATCATACATACATGGATGTGATTGGGAAAAGATCTATTGACATTGGGGATAACTCCTTCAATGATGTGTTGTGTGTACCCCACTTGACAAACAATCTCCTTTCTATCTATCAAATCACACATGGCACAACTAAGAGAGTTGTGGAGTTCACACCTGACTCAGTTTTCATTAGAGACATGGAGACTAGAGCTATTATTGCGACTGGGGTGGTTGATCATGCATCTCGGTTATACTCCTTTTCAGATTTTGTTGATGATGATGATTTCACATTTGATGATTCTACACATTATGATCACACTTCTTGTGATGGTTCAGATTTTGAGGAGAACTTTGGACACTTGAACATGGGGATTCTCACATGTGACCCCATTCTTGAGTCTTGTATTTCATCTCCTCATATTGATATCACATCACCTATTGCACCTGATGATGCAGATAGTGCGACAGTTTTGCCTTCATGTGATTTAGTGCAGCAGGATATTCATTGTCTTCCAGCTTCAGATTCATGGGATGATTACTTGACAGACATTGTAGGTTTGTTTATGGAATCCTACATTGCAGATTTGGGAGACATCATTGATGACATTCATCTTCTCTTTGATGAAGATGATCCTTCTTCGATTGTTGCGAGGGCACACTCTGACCCTCTTGTTCATTCTCTACATGATCATTCTTTAGAGGTTGACATGATTGTGGATACTTATGTACAGCAGTTGGAGGAGGTCTCTTTATTTTTTGAGGAGACATGTGAGTCTTTGGGACATGTTCTACATCCATCTCCACTAGATCTTGGAGTGCCTTTTTCAGCAGTGTGGCACAGTTTACCACCTTTGGAGGGGGTATCTTTCAGCATCGACATGGGGACACTTGAGCAGTTTTCAGAGATTCCTTTCATCATGAGTTTTCTTCATACATCTTCCCTTCATGATTGGGGAGACTTCATGGATACACCTTTGGTTTTGTTTCTTCCTAAGGGGAGGAATGTTGTTCGACGTTCGTGGAGCAGTTTCTTCATACATTGAGCTTCTATCATTGGTGCAGATTCTCCATTGAGGGGGGGTCACAGTTTGACTTCTCTTCTTCTCTCATATGGGGGGGACTTTTTCCTCACATGGGGTTTTGTCCTTCACATTCCTCTATGAAAGTTCTTTATATCTAGCTTTCATCTCTCTTTTGGGGGAGGGTTTTTTCCCATTGGGTTTTTCTCTCTTTCCCCACTTTGTGAGAGATTTCATTGCATTGGTTTGCATGCATTTGCATTTGTACATGGGTACCTAACATGGCCTCGTAGCCGGGACCCATCTTGCATTGCTTAGTTGCATTGTAGACTTGAGTGCATTCCCCTAAGTTGCACTTAAGGGGGGGTGTTGGTGTAAATAATTATTCATCTTGGATATTATTGCACTTACTTAAGTTTACTTAGGATAATGCATTTCATAGTAGTTTGGGTATGAGACACTTGGGTGTTTGTGCCACATTGGGATAGTGTGTGTAGGAGAAATTCCACCTTTTATGGTGTTGATCTTGTTGTTACACTCCACATTCAGTGGGTGATCCACCTCATGTGGACTATTATATTATTTCTCCTACCTACCCACACCTATTTCCTACCTAACCTTGTTTCTTATTGAGCCACATGTCATGTTTGTGTGCTCACATATCCCTAGCCTTGCCTATATAAGTAGGTTCATCTATATTTTAAACAACTATTGAATCATATTATTGATCATTTTCTATTGATGAGAATACAGTTTATTCTTGTCTCATATTATGTCTCTATTTTGTACATTTCATTGAGCTCTTGATCTTGGCAAAATCTCACAGTGTTAAGCATAGTTCAAGAAACACTTGTGAGTTGTAAAAGGATAAAGAACAACATGAAGAAATAAACAATTTTCTAGAAAATGTGTGGTTTGATGAGGATTGTCAAATTATAAGGAGAGCTCGTAAGGGAAGGAAAACACAAAGTTTATACAAGAAAATTTTAAAAGTAAAGAGATAGGTGTTCATAAACATAAGGAGAAAAGGACTAATATATGAAAGCAAGAATAACTCAAAACCATTTTAAAGGAAACTTCAATCAAGAAAAGAACAAATGGAAAATAATATAATGACCACTCAATAGTTAGAATGCACAAAATAATTGAACGAGTAGGAATTGGGGGTTGGGCTCCCCCAAGGTTAACACAACAATATAATTATTCACATTGAAACACTTTAAAGGAGGTATTGATAAATTGGGTGTAGGAAAGGTTAGGGAGTGTAGGAAAGGTTAGGAACATGGCTGAACTTCAAGCTAAATGCCTCAAGTGGGGGATGAAATTTCTCACCCCTAACATCATAAAAAATAATCAACATTGCTCAACTTGTTTTTTCAAGAGATTGGTTTACCAACTTAGCAATACCCCTCTTTAAGAGTGAAGATGTTAACAATTCATCCAACTATCAAACTATCATGTTCAAACATTTTTTTGCAAAGTTGTTTGATAGCATGGTTGAACATGGAATTAACAAGTGGGTAGAAAGAAAAAGAAAATAAAGCAAAAAGGAAAATAAGTTTTAGATCAAAGCACTGAACAAATAATCATTGAATCACATTGAAACATATCATTGAAAATGTCTAGAATGAGAAAAACGAAGCTTATTGTTGTTTTTATTTCAAGAAGGCTTTCAACATGCTTCCTAGGATTAAGTTATGGTGTACAATGAAGTATCTTGGCATCCTAGTGAAAATTAGAGTAAGTATCTATTAAATTAATGAAGTTGTTCTAATGAATATTAGAACTCAAGTAGGTACTTCAAAAAAAATTCAAGAGTGGCATTAGATTTAATCAAGGATGTTGATTATCTCCTACACTTTTTGGCTATATATTGAAAAGGGTGAAGAGTGATTGAATTTGAAAGGTGAGGATGGTGTTTTTTTAGTGGATGTGTTGCTAGGCTTTTTTATACATCAATTATCATATTGAAATTGCTAGGTCCACTCAAACCTTATAAGAATTTACTTTCTCTTATGTTTTTTTAAAGATGTAGGTATGCAAGTTAATACTAGCAAGACCAAGATCAAAATCTTCTCTAATAGAAAGAAAAACTTAACTCAACTTTAATTTTGAAGGAAGAAAAAGTATAAATAACTCAAGGTTGAATTTGGCATCAAGCTTAGTTAGGAAACTTGTAAAAGGAAGAGAACTTTGGGAGGGTGGAGAGCCCTTTTTACTCTTCAAAATAAATATAAAGAAGTATAGTTATGATATTGGAACAATATTTAGACTATTTAGGATAGTAGTAATTTTGGTGGTATTTTATGGGTATGAAATATGGGCTAGTAACACTTTAAACACCAAACAAATGCAAGTAAATAGACTCCAAAAATACATAGTCACATTAAAATTTTAGTCCTCTATGAGGTTCTTCGAGCTATAATAGACATAGTTCTTATTGAAGCCATTACTATGGTGCACCTTTTATATTTCTAAAAAAATTGAGCAGATGGAGGTAAATCACTACCCTAAAGTTGTTTTAAAAGATGTATTGAGTGAATGAAGTTATGGATGAAGCAAAATTGTGGGTGAATGAGAAAATGATACATTAAATTGAACTTTTACCCTAATAATGATAAATAAATAAATACATTTGTTGTAGATAAGTTTCATAAGTTTATATGAGAAAAGGTGTTAAGGAGAAACATGAAAGATTAGCTTGAGGAACTTAAACCCACTTTTGACTATCAATAAAAGTCCTATTTAGAGACCAATGTCTCTTGGAAAACAAAGATTCTTATAGACTAGTTGAGAATTAACTTGTATTGTATTTGGTGTGAAATAGGTAGATTCGACAGGAGAAAAGAGGTATAGAAAGAGAGAGTTTCTCTTTTTCACAAGTAGCATAGTGGAAAAAGAAAATATGAAATATAAATTTTACTATTACATCCCTCTCTCATGAAACAATTGTAATTTTATTTTCTTGCACAATAATGTTGAGATGAATGAACATGTGTGGGTGTGTGGATTTATTAGTTAATTTTTAATTAAGTTTGCATTGCAATGAATGTACACATGACTCAAATGATTAATAGTGTAACTAATGTTTTGATATATGTTATGCCTGAAATGGTTTATGATTGGTCTAATTACCTTTGTGTATCTAAGTGGATGTAGGAGACATAACTACCCTCCAAAAGGAGAGGAAGAGTATCATTGGGGAGAGGGATGCAAACATGAGAAGAGGTCGAGTTGTCATTGAAGCCAAATTCATATCCACTCGGAGATAAGTTGACCCAGTTAATATTATGATGATAACTTAGTGTCTTAGTGGTAGCGTCGGTATTTTACGTTTCTTAGAAATCAGGACCTTGTGTTGACCCAATCGACTTGTTAAGAATAGTCACAACCTTGATATTATCTTTTATTAATATTTTATGTTATTCAACTTGCTAGTATTTCTTATCTTATATCATTGATGAAAATATGAGTAAATGATCAATTATGTAATCTACATATACATATACTTACACACACAAAATATAGATGTAAGCACACGTATATACATAAATACATATACCAACATATAAGCATATTGATATTGATAATATAGGAAACGAATGACTTTAAATTTAATTGAACTAGAATATATATCTATATTCCTTCTTTATTTAAGAATAATTCAACTCTTGGCCATGAAGTAATTGGTGGCCATGGTATTTTGTTTAACCCATACCATATGGGCCGCATTATCTCATAGATTCTACACCTTCATTGAGATTAAGTCGACTCTAGTTGGGCTAAGACATTCACTTATTAACATGTAATATTTTCTTAACAATTTGATTAGCTTGTAAAATCTCGATAAGGCTCAAAGGCCATGTTGGCTACAAGGAAGTATTTCTCTTAAATCACTCTATGTGCATTTAGGTAATAGCAGTTCAAGTTACACCATGTTTCCTTCCTAAGTAGAAATGAGTAACCATTTTATTTATTCATTGAGAAATGAATATAGAATTAGATTAAGCATATAGGAAATTTTGTTCATGGAAACAACTAAGAGAAGCTCAAAGCATTTCTTAAATCACTTCACTAAAATCTTTTCCAAAACTCAATAGTGGAGTTAATATAGACTTGAATGGGGAGTCATTTATGTTAGTTGTAAGTCTTTCTATTATTTGAATATGAGACTATATACAAATAATTTTATAATTGAAACTTAACCAGCCTTCTTGGTTGTTTGAATTAATTATACCCTGATATGCAAAGGGTTAAAAAAGTCAATGAACTAAGTCCAATTATGTTCTAGAGAGTGGGGAGATTGCACATAAATTAATGTGTGTAGAATGTAGAGGAAAGAATGTCTATGTGTGCATGTAGAGGAAGTTTGACTTACTTAAACCTATGCATGCCAAGGTTCAATCTGTGCAATGATTATGCCATCAGGCTAGTAAGCCTAAAACTAGAATGTGACATATAATGTAAGGAGCTACAAGTTTGCAATTCATATATCAAATTCAATGGAAAACTTATGGGTCATTATTGCCCAATGATGCTCTAAATTTTTTGAACCATTACAAATACTCTATTGCAAAACTTCATAATTGCATCTATTTATCATGAAAGGAGAAAGTGAAGAATATATTTATAAATCTTGATTAAAACAAGCATATTCTACCTATCTAGTAGTTTGCATGGTGTACTATAAGTAGTTAGGGTCGGAATGCAGTAAGTGCATGTCTATATGCCTCTTGTTGACCTAAAACATATTGGACAATTGTAAACAATGAGTGTTATATAGTTTCAACTTGAGTAGAGGTGGGTGGATAGATGGTTGCACCTTTGATGTTCTTAGTAAGTATAATAAAAAGATTTGGCCAAAGTGGCACAAAATTCTACTTGCGCCAACCAGTTCACCATGGCTAGATAAATAACCTAGTTAGTGGGTCATACAATTTAGTAGGAGTCTATCATGTTGGTAAATTTTCCAAATGGTTAGATGAATATTTTTATACGCTTATAGTTTAGAAAATGTAGTGTATTTTGTTAACATGGTATTTTGGCTCAATAGTTATATTTGGGATTAATAAAGTTAGGTTTGTTAAAGATAGTGAAATGGGGTAAATAGTTGTATTTTGGATAAATATAGCAAGACATCGAAAAAGGATAGAATAAAAGGTTAATTAGATACTTTTTGGATTAATAGATTTGTGAATAGAGTGTAGTTGTGAAATGTATATATATGTGCGTGTATTTTGTTAGTAGACATATCCTTGAGAAAGTAAATGTACTTAGGTTTATTCATATATTTTTTTATTATTTACTAATCATGTGGCTAAGTTCTGCTTAGAAATTATATACATGCATATGTCTTCTTATGAATTTGGTTAATCTTCATTTAATATGCATTTGATCAATTTAATGGAAGTAAATTTGTAGGAATGGATTACAATGTTTGCGAAATAATATGGTGTCAGTAAATCTGGCTAGTGGATTAATGGAATCTATGTTGTTTTAGAGCTCTTTGATGTTCATGTGTTATTATGGTCTTTTTGGTAGATTTGAATGAACTCTTATAATTGGTTTCATGAGACCTTGCTTTTTCTTTTGGATCTTGTCTTTCTTTGTGGGGATACTCAAATGTGTGGTTTTAGGTGTTTGAATTCTAGAGGCTTAGGAAGGGAGTTATGGTTTCCTTAATTGTAAAGTTGTGCTTTCCTTTTGTGGACAATTGTTCAAGTCTTGTATGTTTATGATGTTGGATGGTGTTCCTAGCCTGCTTTGGATACCACATGTTATTCTAGCAAGAGAGGCAAACCTTGCTATGGCATTTTGGTGTTTTTCCATCCTGTGCTATCCGGTTCGATCCTTGTTGTTTCTTGGATTATGTAATGCCCCGCCAGGCACCCCAAAGGAATACCAACAACTAAGGGTGAAATAATTTTTTTTTAAAAAGTATAAATCACATTAAGTGCATTAATTACTACATTTCACAATAACAACACAAGCGGAAGACTTACTCCATAATTCCTAAAGGGTTACCGACGAAGAACTAAACTAAAAGTTAAATTCCATAATTACAATTAATCCAATTATCCATCATTACTCAATGAACATAATAAACCATATACAATAACAAATTACACCATTTAAAGATTGAAAGAGTAACAATTTAACTTTCTCTTAAATAAAGCATTTACACAAATCATATAGAAAGCTAATAAATAACATCCAAAACTTAGGATTACATTGATCATTAAATACATGGCTTCCAATAATACATTCAAAGTTAACATCTTACTCAAATACAAGGTTACATAAATTCATTGATACAATAGACCACATAGGTCTCCAAAGAATAATAATCTCCAACATGAGATAGAGCATGAGTCACGAACCATAGGAACACCTACAAAGTCAATCCTCGCATGAAGGTACGAACAAGAATATCCGATGGGAAGTGGCACTACCACCCAACCATGTGATCCCAAAATGAAATCACCCCACCATGCTAGGAGATAGCAGAGGACCCTCAAGCAAGAATAAACAAGACAAGGACGACATAACAAAATGACTCCATGATAGTACAATACGACTCCACAATATTCCAAGTGACTCGACATCACAATACTCAAGTGACCCTAAAGAGAGAGTGTCATCGCATAGCTTATGATGGTTACCCTAGGTAGGCCTCCATAGGTCTCGGTCCCCATCCTGGGTTATCCTGGTAATCTTTCTCGAACCTACGGCTCCATCTAAGTCTCATGCAGACCCTACCAACCCTTCGTGAAGACAAGGTGGTCGGTTTGCCATTCCAAGTCTTCCCACTACATCTTGAGCCTATACGAGAACTCAACCATGCTCGGGGTACAATATCTTAATTAATATTAAAGCTACCCACTCCCTTATCAATTATTAGGTTATCACTTATTAACTAATTTTTGAGGGGTTATCCTATCATCCACTTCGAGTGAGGCCCCCACTCGAAAGCCACTCTCTCATAAGACACTAACAAACGTGGTCACTCTACGATGATCCTATGGCGAAGCAGACAACCATAACACCACTATCCAAATACAAGTGGCCAAAACAAAGACATACTAACTCTTGGTTAACCATAAGGAAAATACTACATGGTTAAGACAACAAGGTCATCATACATCACGTGGTCAAAAGATACCAAATACGCCACAACAGGATGACTTAATCATAGATGGAAAATAACCACCAATAAAACTCTTTGCAAGAAAAGCCAAATTCACTAATTCCACACTCAAACAATCTTTGAGAGAAACAACATCATAACACTAGCAAAATTCATTGATTGAAAATTAAATAAAAACACCCTTCATTAAATACATAATCAAAATACGTCTCTCATTTCTATAAATTTCCAATTCAATATTCAAACAAAGTAATAAAATCCATCTTAAATATTTAACCAAATAAAAATATGAATTATATTAAACATATAATCTATTTCCCAAAATTAAACCCAAATTTATCAATTTGAATCTATAATCCAAAGTCTTGATTTACAAGCAAAATAAAAATGAATTCATATATATATATATATATATATATATATATATATAAACTATTACTTTAATAAACTAAAATTTTAAACTAACATATAAATTTTTTTCACATTTCAATGAAATAGCGGTCACCGATAAACAACATGCTGCGAAGGGAAATGAGCACACGGTGGGCAAAGCAGTCACTACCGTCCCATGTGGTGGGACTAGCTCCGCCATGTGGGCTTAGATTAATATATTCTATTTATTATATATATATTTTTTTAAATTAATTTAAAAATTAAAACATTTCCTGTACATTTACTAGTAAAAAGACCCAAAGAACAAAATTTCAATTTGAAAAAATATAATTTTAATAAGGAGATTTTGAAAACCAAATACACACAAAGGCCCAAATATAAGAAGATCTTGGGCAAAATTAGAAGAATTTAAAATAGATAAGAGGGATTTAATTAATTTCTACATTCGTCTCACACAGGGAGAATCCTTGCATCATGCAAGAGGCAAATAAATATTTTTTGCCAATATAAACCCCAAATCTTGGGCAAATAGAAAGTAGTAATCACACAGAAAACTAAATCTATTTTTTTCTACACAAAATAGAGGAACTAAACCAAAAACTAGATTTTGCAAGAACAATAACAAACAGTAAATAGAAAATTGAACCATTTCCTTTCAATCTACACACATTTGATTTGAATTCAACAAAATACAACAACTACTCTTCTTTTTAATTCCAACATTCAACAAGAATCTTCAAAGAGATTTTATAATTTTTCAAACACACAAGAAGAAAACTCAAACATTCAAAATTTAATTGCAAAACAAGAAGAAGACTATCCAACCTTCAAAGCAATCCATGAAGCAAATTTGTGGAAGAGTTTCAATCTTGCAAACCAAATCCAACTCCAAGTTCCTCCTTCCATGGGTTTTCCAAATTCTGCATTAAAAAATCTGCCTCCCTTTTTCTGTGAACTTCCAAGAATATATGGGAAAAATATATTTTCAACCTAAACTTTCTAGGTTAAAATTTTGCTCCACCAATCAAAATAAACTATTTAAAAAGTAGAAGCAATCGGATTTACCTTTTTTATAAACAATTCTTTTTAACAAAATAAAATCTAAAACTCATAAAAAGGTAAAAAGGAATAAGCCTTTATTTATTTCATTTTCCATTTTCCATGATACTTTATTTCAACATAAGCATTTAAAATTTAAATGGCAAGGCATTCACTTATTTCTTTTCACAATATAGTAGTACAACTTTACACAATAAAATAAGCCAATTTAACCATTTAATTCTAGCAACTCATTTATTTAATTAAATCAATAACTCCAGAGCATAATAATTAACTAATTACGTCAACACAACAACATCATTCCCTCAATTAAATAACTATTCAAATGAATGGAAGCACGCAAAACGAGGAATGATCAAACGACAACTTGCAAAACGACAATACCAAAGCACCGTGACTCGCATATCGGTCAAACGAGAAAGACGACCGACTGACAACACTCACACGAGTGTAATTGTGGGTCAAGCTAGGGTCCAACAACTATCTCCTCCACTCCCATCAGAAAAATAAGGTACGCTTAGACCTGTGAAACCAAGTGGAGTTGATACCCCGTACCTACCAAGTACTTGTACTTGCAATGTCCTGCATCAACGAACCATGCATGCATATAGACAAGTATATAAACATACACGACACGCACACCAATGAAGGAGAATTGTGACGTTCCATGTCTCACTGGAGTGAGTGAAGGAAAATCATCCCCTCGCATCCCATACACTTGCAAACACGAAACATTTAAATAGCACATCGCACCTATGAAGTAAATGTGTTAGTCCATGTCAGTAATCCATAAACATCTCATTAAACATAAGTAATGAAATACTGCATGGAAGAATACACTGCATAACCAGTTAAAGCATAAAATAACATCGCATAAATTCTGAATCAATATACAATGATGTATCCACTGAATAGTCAACTAAAGTCAAACATAAATCCAAAAAGAGTATGATCGAGGAGGGGTACTACAGATTCCTATGTGCAATCTAGGGGGAGTGTCTTTCATTGGGGGTCGGGACCCAAAGTGGTCACCAGGATAACTCAATGAGAGTTTTTAATCAAGTGAAAACCTTAAATAATGAATTGGGAGGGGTAGCTAGATAACACTAATCAAGATAATATTATTGTCTCTCTTACGCTCAGATGCTTGTTTAGGTCCGAGGTAATTAGAGAAGGGCCTAGAATGGCTTCCACCAATCTTGTCGTTTCAAAAGGTTGGTGTGGTCCACTAGTGTTTGTATGGGGGCTTGGAGTCGAGAGAGATCACCAGGGTAACCCAAGAAGGGGGTCTGGACCTAGTGAAGGCTTGCTAGGGTAACTCATGACAACCTAGTGATGACACTCTTCCCTATTGCATGCCTAGTGGTAAATTTTGTTGTTTAACCTTCCTTAGATTGCTCAGGCCTCTAGAAGTTGGTTGTTTTATTGTTGAGTTTCTTGTGCATTGGCCTTGTGAGTCTCATGTGAGTTCTTGTGTTTATAGTCTTATGGGTGTCTTGTGACTGTAGTTTTGTGAGCCTCATGTGAGTCATTTGTAACTTCTTGTATTTCCTTTCGTCTCTCAGGTTTGGCTGATACCTCCTAGCATGAGGGGTGGACCTGATGGTATCACATGGTTGGGTGGAGTATTGTTCGCAACTGGCTTTTCGTTCAATTTGCTTCATGTTCGTGGTAGCTCGTGGGATTATTGAAGACTTTCACTATGTACCAAATTTATGTATTCTCACCATTGTATTTATGGAGAATTTGTTCTTATGGATACCTTGAGATGTATCTGATGATCATATGTATATTCTCTTGGCATTGTATTATGTATCATGATCCTTGTATAGAACAATGTTTTCTTATTAAAGAAGTTCCTTTGTGTTGTATTATGTTGGTTGATTTTATCCTTGAGTAACATCGTTGTGGGGCCTTGAGGACTTTTCCAGTGTGTTCCTGTACATCATTTCATTATCTTGTTGTATCATGTATCTCAATGTATTCAAATGGATCTTCTTTTAATAATAAAAAATAAATTAAAAATATCCGTGTTTTCATTGTCTAATTTGTTTAAGTCCTCTAGGCCTCATAGTGGGGTGTTACAAGTTTGATCAATATAGATAATATGATCTAAATTTTATGCTGAAAATGTGATGTATTTACTTTCATAAAAAAAAAATTATTGTATTCAGTTCATAATATCGTACATTGGTATCTTGCTACATATGATGCTCATGTCTTTTCATTTCATAATAATATATTGAAAACTTGTTATTCACTTTGTTTCCAATTGTAAGATAGAATGTTTGTTACAATTCCACATAATTTCCCACTCATAACTCCCACTTTTCACTATTTTATATAGCCTCTAAATGCCTTTTCATAATGTCTTTCTATTGTATCCTTTCATAATAACAATTAATTATCTTATTTTCATGGATTTATCTTTTTTTTTTATAATATTTTATATTTTTATAACTCATTTAGGCATATTGGATGTGTTTTAAGTCTATTTAAGTGATATATAATGGATATATGGGTCTACAAATGACTCAAATGACATATATGGTGTCTCACATCCCTCTATATCCTCCCAACATTCTCCCCGATCTTAAAAAATTATCTTCTCCTTAAGACCACTTGGTGAAACCACTTCCATCATTCATGAATAATGGTCTTTTTATGATTCTTCCTTAACAACAACCCCCTTGATGTGTTCTACTATCCCCTTCGCATGCTCCATCTCCACACAAACATGTAAACATTTATTGATTGCTCATTTTTCACATATGAATATATATGCTTGTACAACCTTTTAAACGTATATGTTATCTTTTTCCAATTAGATTCATCAATCCATCCACAATTTATTTGCATATATTATATCAAAGATTTATTCTTTCACTTTTTATTCCAACACATTTTTCAAAATGATTGATTAGTGCACAACAAAGATTCCAACAAATTTATTTTATGTCCTTTTCCTATGGCAATGAGAACATTGCATTTCTTGAACATGTTTGTTAGAACTTGTTGCACTTGTAACATCATCTTATTTTCCATTTCCAAGATCATTATTTAGCCTCATGCATGGTATAATGGGCTCTTTAATAACCTTTCTTGCATTTCCCACTTTTTGTCATCTTAAAACCAACATTTTTGGGCAACATCCTTTGTCATTATCATCACAACTAACAAGACTTGTAAATACAAAATCATCATTATCTCCAACCTTATGTTTTTTATCAAAAGAAGCTTGAGCTATATTATATTTATCAAATAACTCATCAAATGAATAACACAAATCATTCGTATCACATGAGGGCTGGGTCAATGGGTTATCTCATGATATCAAAAAGAAAACATCTATTAATTCTTCTTTAAAAATATCTCTTGCATGCATTAAACCCTCATTTTTCTTCTCCAATCTTTCTTCAATCTTTCCCACTAAAACAAATTTATTTTAAAAAAAAAACCAAAATTTTAACTCACAAATTTTAACACTAATTTCTTTCTTTGGTATGATCTCCCTCCTCAGGAACAACAACTAATGTCCCATAATGAAACCAAATGTTAACAGAAAAACCTTTTCCCAAAGTCTTAAGGTTTAATATTCTATTATATATAGTAAACCTTGATGTGCAATAAAAAGGGAGAACTTAGATTCTTGGCCTCAACCTCTTATCGAAAAAAATAAAAAAAAATAAAAAGGGAGAACTTAGATATGCAATAAAGATAAACCAAATTATAATAAATTATATACACATATATTTCCATCATGTGTATACATAAAATCATATACTAATATACTTTCATAGATTATACATGTCTTATAATTAATTTCCCATGCTTCGTTGTCACTTATCCTATTCTTATTCTCACATATATTTAATTCATATGATATTTCACATAATTCCCCACACTTTCACACTCATCTCTCAATTTTCCTTTCTTCATATAGCCTCTTGGTGCCTTTTCATAATGTCTTTCCATCATATTCTTTCATAATAACACTTATCTTATTCCAATGAATTTATCTTTTCCTCTATGATATATATTTTTTTTTATAGCTTATTTAGGCATATTAAAGATTCTCTAAGGCTATTCAAGTGATATATAATAGGTATATGGGAATACAAATAACACAAATTATTTGTGTTGTCTCACAACTCTTTGTATCCTACCAGCAATATGCTTTGAGAAGAAACCCTAAATAATTCACCTAATACCTCAGAGGAGGTGCGACCCTCCATCAAGATAATTTAGAGTTGGCACCTCTTCACATAGGACAATTCAAAGTATTAAGAATGAGAGTCCTACATTTTGATAAGGATATAAACAATTTGACTAGATGAGGCATAGAATGCATAGTCTATTAAAATATTGGTGTACCTAAATCAACATAAATTGTATAAAATATATCTAACTATTTAGGTATTATTAAAAACACAATTTAGGATTGGTACACTAATTCTCAAATTATTCTTTGATAATAATTACAAAATTCGAATGACTAAAATATACAACCAAACAAAGCATCAAAGTTTAAAATGGAAAAGAAATAGCAATACGTAACTTCTAAAATTGCTACATTGGTCATCATCTTTTGTCATCTCAAATTATTCTTTGATAATAATTACAAAATTCAAATGGCTAAAAAATACAACCAAACAAAGCATCAGAGTTTAAAATGGAAAAAAAATAGCAATACCTAGCTTGTAAAACCGCTACATTGGTCATCTTCTTTTGTCATCTACATTGCATCAGTTGAGCATTCCACCGTCTTCCTCATGCAATAAGGAATGGTGTCTCTTGATTATACAAAAAAAATTGAAGCTTCTTAAAGGCGTGACATATAAAATTGATTTGAACAACCTAGTTAGCTCTAATATGATGTTAAAACTGAGATCTTGGGTTACTAATCATTATGATAAATAAAATGAAAATTTAAAGATACACAATTAGACACATTACATAATATATGCATGGGAAACCCTTACAAGTAAAAAAGCCCATAAAACATCCATTATAAAGCACTTAGAGAATGGTCTATTAAAACATAGACCAAACTTGGGAAACACTTCTCCATACTTCCATATAGCTAATAATACCTCTTGTACATAATGATAGAATTCACTATTCATCTCCAAATTCATACTTCTCTCAATGAGAGGGAACCTCCTTAAACATAGAAGAAAGGATGACAAGATAACTAAAAGGCTATTAGTCACACCTATTCAAAACTACTATTTATAAATAATCAATAATCTAATAGTCATTAAACTATAATTATTTTAAATAGGATATGCTTAATAAAACATATAATACAAAGGTCAGAAGTTCAAATCCCTTGGGGGGTAAGGTATATACGCCTCATTTTTAGCACAATTAGGTGTCTCCTGCAAAGAGTGTGAGGTAGCCTCATATTACCATAAGCCATTTGTAGACCCATATATAAACCATCTGACATCATGTACTATAAAAGAATATTTCTTTCTTTCTTTCTATAGAATGTTTTATAACCTTATATTAGAACAATATATCAATGTTATAAGAGTGTGACCCCTAATAACATTATATTCTAACAAACATTATACTTGTGTATTCAACAAAGACAACTAAAATTGAAAACATGTTTTACAATAGTAACTAGCAACGTGAAGTGAATATGTAACTTCATTGCACTATTTGTCACTACGAAAATCTTGGAATGCCACATCCTACTCATAATATATTGAAAGACAAATTCATGAGTTCATCTTAAAACCGATCCTATTACCAAGGTTAGGAAGGCCTCGCATCAAGATAGATGAAAATAAATATAAGATAGGTATAATTGTTGAAACAGATTCACAAGAAAACATAATCTTCAATCACAAAATAATAGCATTACTTTGGTTGCTTGTGACATTACAATTGTATGCAATGTTATCTTTAGGAAGTTTCAGCTTTTAAAAAAGATAAATATTTCTTCTCGGTTTCTAACAAATTGATGTTTCCAAATTAACCAATGTTCAAGTACTAACAATGTATACTTTAAAAAAGAAAAACCCTATTCTAGAAGTCTTTAGCATATTTATTGTAGACAAACAAAATCTGTGGACTTATGTTTCAAAAATAACATTTTGACTTGTATTTGCTTGATTTAATTTTGTTAATCATAAAACAGACAAAACTCCTTTCATTAGGGTATAAATAACTTCCTCAAAGACTAATTGAAGCAAAGGTAGATAATGTTGTTCAACATCGGAACCCTTTTACCTATTAGACTATATGTCATATGATGCTAATCCAACACTAGTTTGATATTAGTACGATGGCTTGGATAGGCTATTTGAATTCCACTTAGTGATGAAATTCCCTCATACAATTATGTACCTATGGAGTAAACTTTTTAATATATATTCATCCTACAATACAATTTACAATTTTATGGTTTCCTTGCATTCTCTCTCAATCCATAATAGGATACACTAAATATTGTAGTTATAAGGAATTTCTTGACATGGGGATAGGTTTTGGAGACAAGGGGACCAAAGGCCGAAGTTGGGGGGTGGCTGGAAGGCAACAATGGGGGGGATGACAATGAAATACATATAGTACTTGTTAGCATGAAATCTGCCAATTAAAAAATAGAGGCAAATATCCCACCAAAAACTACCGCAAGGAGGCTGTGGAGGTCCTAACTGTAAAGCCACCCCTCAGAGTAGTGGATTGTAAAAGACATGTCCCATTACACAAATATATGTATAAGGTAGAATAATATGCAATATAATAGTAGGAGATATAGTAGAGAATAGATACAAAGATTTTTAAAGGAAGACAAAATAATAGAAAGTAGAATTGTACAGAGATAATATAATTAATGAATGGATGTTGATATCTCTATGATTGTCTAGAAGATGGTTACATGTGTTATGATAGTAAGGTCATTTAATTACTATTTGTATGTTATTGTGTTAACCTATCTATTCTACATTATGATGCTATGATGAAAGAACAAGGATCTGGTCAACTACTGAGAGGGGGAGGGTGAATCAGGAGATAGAAAAACTGATAAAACTTCACCAATCTCAAAATTAATCTCTCAAAATAAACTTAGAACTATCAATGCAACATGTTTGTCAGGATTAAAATTGTCAAGCTAAACTAGTTGACTGTTACAACAAATAACAGTAAACAACTTGAAACTTACAAACATCCAAATGCTTTTACTGATATAAGTAAAACTTCATTTCATATTGTTGTCGGTTATCATGACATATCAAAGTGGATTAAGTAGTTAAGAAAATCGACCATAAAAAACATAACCACAAAAATATTCACCACTTGACACAATATTTTTGATGTGGAAACCCAAATGGAAAAAACCATGATGAGATGGAACTCACAAGAATTTTGAACTCTTCTGAAGTTCGCCCTATTAGGAGCCAAGCCTGTTAAAACTTTACAAAAAGTTTTGTTAAGAACAGATCCTATTAGGGACCACCCAATTAAAGGATTGACTATAATTCCTTGTTAGAAGCAATACCCTGTGAGGAGTAATCTTTGTAAATGATTTAAAATCCAAGCTAATGGATCGCCTTGTTAGAGGATTTGAATAACACCAAGCTTGTTAGAGCTTACCCGGTTAGGGGATTTAACTGTTGTAATTGTTAGAAAACAATAGGAGTTTGTTGATCTGTTTGAATAGCACTTCACTTGCTTGTTCAGATCCTTTTCATGCTCCTATCTACCTTTACTCAAACTACAGATACATCATCGGGTTCGGCAACCACACACTCAATTCAACTTTTCCAACACTGAAACTAAACAACTCATCAACCTTATAAACAAATCAACTAGGTCGGTAACACAACAAAAACCTAATTCACATAGAGATTGCAAACAAGTCGGTTCAAGTATGACCGTTGGATTACATAACAATCTCTACACATCATTCAAGAAAGCTTCAACCACTCATTGATCACCACTTCATTGAACTTAGTAACTCATCACATGCTTTGCATTACATGCACTATACTTGCTCATTCCCAAGACAAAAACCATTACCTCAACGCGCTAAATACACTTTGAAACTCTCTTCATACAATATGCATACATGTCATAATCATTACCGCTCATCATCAAATCATAAACCAATATAACCAATTCACCAAACTTAATCGGTTAAGGTTTATCAAAACAACAGGTAGGGTTTACCGGTTCAACTCTCCAATACTTAGCAATACCGGTTCACTCCACAAACTTACCTACCGGTTATAGTTTTCTTTCACTAGCTCTTCCTACCGGTTACAAGACATCATATAACAATAACATTACTGGTTAATTGACATCAATGACAACATAACATTTCATTAATGCAATCTTCATGCAAATGCCAACAATCTCCCCCTTTGGCATTGATGGCAATACAAATATCAATACCATTGATTCTTGTGATTGTGAATAGGAATCCTGGTTTACATTTTACCATGTACTCTCTTTGTCTTCAACTTGTCTTCAGTTTGTCTTCAATTACCAGCTGGTTGTACATCTTGCCTTTGTTAATCATACAATACTGCTCCTAATAATCACATAGTTCTTCTCCCCCTTTGACAACAATGCCAAAGTGAAAGTAAAACATGCAATGTAAAACTTCATTGTTCAGCATCAACAACCTGCAACTTGATGCTCCCCCTGTGGAATAACTCCACTCCTACACCAATCCTACTGAAAAATTATGCAAGTAGCTCCGGGATTGATTTGCATTAGTGTACACCTTCAAGTCAAAATTTCCTTCATATGGATACCATAATCCAAAGTCAACAATACCTTTCAAATATATGAAAATCCTCTTGGTTGCTATCAAATGTGTTTCCTTTGGATTCTTCTGAAATCTTGCAACTGGACCAACTGCATGAGCTATATCCGGTCTGCTGTGAACAACATAGTGCAATTTTCCAATTATTGACCTGTACTCTTTCTTATCAACAGATGTGGCCTCATCTTCCTTAGACAACTTACAACCTATAACCATTGGTGTCCCAACTGGTTTATAGTCACTCATACCAAATCTCTTTAATACCTCTTTCACATACTTAGACAGTGTGATGAAAATGCCACTCTTCATTTGTTGTATTTGCAAACCTATGAAATTTTTTATCTCTCCCACTAGAGACATTTCAAACTCACTTTTCATTTCATTTGCAAAGTCATTGCTCATTTCATCATTTCCTCCAAATATGATATCATCTAAAAACACTTCACTAACCAGTATCTTATCTCCTTCAGATTTGAGATATATGTTGCTATCTTCACTAGTTCTCTGAAAACCTATCTTCATCAGGTGTGAATGAAGCCTTTCATACCATGCTCTCGGTGCTTGCTTTAATCCATATAATTCCTTATACAACTTACATACCATGTCTTTCTCATCAGTCAGAGCATAACCATCTGATTGCTCAATGTATACTTCTTCTTCCAGTATTCCATTAAAAAATGTTGACTTTCCATCTGGTATACTTTGAATCCCTTGTGTGTTGCAAATGCAAGTAAAGTTCTGACACCTTCCAGTCTAGCCACTAGTGCAAAAGTATCACCATAATCTTCTCCTTCTTCTTGTGCATAACCTTTGCAAACCAATCTAGCTTTGTTGCGAACTACAACACCATATTCATTCAGCTTGTTCCTGAAAACCCACTTAGTACCTATCACATTTTTATTTACCTGTCGGGGTACTAAAGTCCAAGTGTTGTTCTTCTCAATTTGTTCAAGCTCCTCCTCCATAGATTTAACCCAATGATCATCTCCAAATGCTTCCTTAGCAGTTCTAGGCTCAATAGTGGAGATTATGCAAGATTTCTCTCTGATTCTTCTTCTGGTTAGCACTTCAGCATCCTTATCTCCAATAATCTGTTTAGGATTATGATTGAGTCTCACAAACCTTGGAATAACATGATCATTATCTTTGTTGGTATTATGGATGACTTCGTCATGTGTTGCATTGGTTTTGTCATTAATGTCAACACTTATCTTCTTGGAGGTTTACATTATGTTCACCGATATGGTTAGTGGCTTATGCACAGTCACTGGTATGTGTTCACCAACAGGTTATATTGTTCACCGGCAGCGATGATGACTTGTTATCATCTAGAGATCATTTGGTTATGTCAAAGACATGGACTGGAAGTTTGGATTTGGTGTTTTGCTTATTGGTCTAATCAGGTTGACAGATTTGTCTTTACTAGTAGATAGGTCTGGGTTATGGACCGGTACATGTTATCTATTCCAGATCAGCACGACGTGTTATGGAGATGGTTTATTGATTGGTAATATGGTAAATGTATCGAGTCGACATGTTGTATCACATCAAGACTTATTTGTAATTGATTTAATTGTAATATCTTTAGTGAGCCGGCCTATACATTTGGTCTTAGGTTTTGTATAAATGATTGTAAGATCTTATTGAAGATCGAGATATAGGATTATGATGAGTGTGTTCGAATATTGAAAAGCAAAAAAAAGCAGATCCTTGTGTGAATCACGCAGACATTATTCGAAGGTTGAAGGAAGGTTATGAAGGTGTTTGACACTGATGTTCAGAGGTGAAACCGATACTGAATCCAGCATTGCAGATGCTATTTTGAGAAGTACATTATCATTGGATTTAACCATCCAATTGTGTAGTCAGTGTGACTCCTATTTTGTGATTGAGCAGTGAGCTCTAGGCGGATGGTCTTTCTGCATGTTCAGACCCTATTTGTATACACTTACTATCTGTAGTAGTATCATCTGATTGTGGGTAAGGTTTCCCATCGTGTTTTTTTTCCTTACCGGTTTTCCACGTCAAAATCTGTGTCATTTGTTGTGGATGTCGTTTCTCTTTTTGTTTTATGCATTAAGTTAAACAGGTACTGCTATAACTGTTAATCTGTTTACCAACACTTAAGTTTGGTTTACCAACATTAAGTTTAAGTTGAAAATTTTTCATTTGGATTACAATTCATTGACAACTGGTTCACAATTGATTCACCCCCCCTCTCATTTGTCCTTCCCGGTTCCTAACAATTGGTATCAAAGCTAAGTCCTCTTTTTGCAGAAGCCTAACAGCTTGAGGAGATCCTCTAGCAACAAATATTTTCAAGAAGGACAGTCTGAAACTTGATGGAACTAACTATGGTATATGGAAGATCAGAATGGAAACACATCTGAACTGTATTGGAAGAGATATATTAGATGTTACAAAGAATGGCTATGTTGCTCTAATTCCGAATCAACCTCATCCACCAACATTGGCTAAAAACATGGACAATGATTGCAAAGCAAGAGAAGCACTTCTGAGCGCATTATCAGATCAACAAATCATTGGATTATCAGACCGATCTACTGCTAAAGCTATTTGGGATAAATTGGAAACACTGAATGAAGGAGATACCACTATCAAAATTGCAAAACTGGAATGTTATCGGGTCAAGTATGACAATTTGAAAATGGAAGAAGATGAAAGAATTTCTGCATTTATGAAAAGATTTAATGAAATTATTCTAGGAATACAATATTGTGGAGGATCCTTAAGTGAAGATGAAATTGTGTCTAAAGTTTTAAGAGCATTGCCACTGGCTTACAAAATGAAAGTAACTGCTATTAATGAGATGAGAACAATGCCTAACACTTCAGTGTCTAGAGATACTTTGGTTGAAAAACTTTCAGCATTTGAGCTTAAAGAATTTGGTCATGTTGCTACTGTAAAGATTGATTTAGCTTTCAAAGCATCATCATCAGCATCATCATCATCATCTGACAAAACTGATTGGAAAGCACTTTATGCAAAAGAACTTGAAGATATGAGGAGAGAAAATGAATAACTTGAAGAACTTGAAGCAATATTTGCAAATAAAATGCCTAAAGGTCTAGCAGGAAGTAAGTATGAAGGTAAAACACCTTTCAATTGTTTTAATTGCAATAAAGTTGGTCATATGGCTTCTAGGTGTCCTAATAGACATGCAAGACTAAGAGAGGAAGCAAAAATATCATATAAGCCTAACCCTGAATATCAGAGATACAGATTTAAGAAAAACAAAGATAAGTCATGTTACTATGCAAATGAAGGTGTTACAGACGATTCGGATGAATATCCATCAGATAACGGATGGGTTTTTGTTGCAATAAAAGCAGATCAATCAACACCTATTGTCAAACCGGTAGAGTAGGCACTGACAGCAAAAATTGAAGAAAATGATGAATGAATTATAAATAGTGGATGCTCGCATCATATGACTGATGATAAAAGCAAATTTTTATCTTTTTAGGAAATTCATGGAGGTCTAGTTAGGTTTGGAGATGATAAAACTTGTTTAATCAAAGGAAGAGGCACTATATATTTGGATGGCAAGCACAATACTGACAATGTTTATTATGTAGAAGGTTTAAAGCATAATCTTTTGAGTGTTGGTTAGTTAGTTGAAAAAGGATTCCAGTTACAACTCAAGAATGAAAAATGAAAAATCATAAACATAACTGGATTGGAGATTGCAACCAGTAATCAGACTAAAGGTAATATATTTCATTTGACTACCAGTGATAAGACATGTTTGATTGCACACATTGATGAAAGTTGGTTATGGTATAAAAGACTCTATATCATGTGAATTTTGATTGCATTGTAAAGATCAGTTCAACTAAGCCAGTAAGGGATTTACCTAGATGAACACTTTAGAGGAGATTCAAGATCTGTAGAACCGACAGTTGAAATTATTATAAATGAATCGACATAGATTGCATCGGTATAGAGTGAAGACCCAGTCATACCGACATCATCAGAAAACTCAATTGTGATTGAGGAACAACAGCATGTGAATGTCAATCAGAACAAACCCAGGTATGTAAGATTGAATCATTCAGAGAATCAAATAATTGGAAACAAGAATCAAGGTGTTATGACTAGAGGAAGACTGACAAATGAAGAGGTATGTTTAATTTCTCAAGTTGAACCAGCATTTGTTATTGAAGCATGTCAGGATGAACATTGGATAAAAGCAATGAAAGATGAATTAGAACAAATTGAAAATAACAATACTTGGACATTGGTCCCTAGCCTAAAGACAAAAATGTAATTGGAACTAAATGGGTATATAGAAATAAACTTAATGAGGATGGAGAAGTAATCAAGAGCAAAGCAAGAATAGTTTGGAAAGGTTATTCACAGAAAGAAGGAATAGATTATAATGAAACCTTTGCACCGGTAGCCAGAATTGAAACAATTAGACTATTTCTTGCATTTGCAGCTCATAAGAACAATAAAGTTTATCAAATGGATGTAAAATGTGCATTTTTGAATGGAGATCTTGAGGAGGAAGTTTACATTGAACAACCTGATGGATTTTCTTTGACAGATAATAAGGATATGGTTTGTAGGTTAAGGAAAGCTTTATATGCTTTGAAGCAAGCTCGCAGAGCTTGGTATGCTAGATTGGATAAATATCTTTTGAAGCTCGGTTACACAAAAGGTAATGCTGAGGTAATGCTGACAACAATTTGTATTACAAAGTTACCAATGATGATATTTTGGTTATTGAAGTATTTGTGGATGATATCATTTTTTGAGGTGAAAAAGGATTATGTAAGGACTTTGCTAACTAGATGCAAAAAGAATTTGAAATGTCTATGATTGGAGAGATAAAATTCTTTTTAGGCTTGCAGATTTCACAAACAGATAAAGGTATATTCATATGTCAAACAAAGTACTTGAAGGAACTCTTGAAGAAAGTTGGTATGGAAAATTCCAAACCGGTAAGCACTCCTATGACTACAACTAATAAATTGGCAGTGAAGGATGATTCAGCTCCTATTAATCCGACAAGGTACAAATCTATGATTAGAGGTTTACTGTATTTGACACAAACAAGACCTAATATAATGAATGCAGTATGTAGTGTATCTAGATTTCAAAGTAATCCTAAAGAAAATCATGAATAAGCATTTAAAAGGATTTTTTCGATACCTACAAGGCTCAACAAATCTTGGTTTATGGTATCCTAAAGATGAAAATTTTGATTTATGTGCATACACCGATGCAAATTGGGCAAGAGATGTAGATGACAGAAAGAGTACCACTGGTGGTGCATTCTTTCTTGGCAGAAGATTGATATCATGGATAAGCAAGAAGCAGATTTGTACATCATTATCTACAGCAGAATCAAAATATGTTGCAGCAGCAACTAATTGTACTCAAGTATTATAGATCAAGCAAATGTTGAAGGATATAAAGGTAAAATGTAAAGAACCAATAATTATCTATTGTGATAATTCAGCGGCAATTGATATATCAAAGAATACGACATTTCACTCTAAGACAAAGCATGTTTCTATTAAGTACAATTTTCTAAAAGAGAATGTTGAAGCAAATGAAGTGAAATTGGTTTATGTGAATACTAAATAGCAAATTGCAGATATCTTTACAAAGTCATTGCCTAAGGAAACATTTGAATATCTTTGAGAGCAGCTTGGGGTAATTTCCCCACCGACAGAGACTTGAATGATGAAGATTGGCATCAAACCGGCAGGGACTAACAAAAAAATCTTTTTCCACCTTTGATGGAGGAGAGCTACTTCTCAAGGGGAGTAGTTGGTTGAATGCTATGTTTTGTTTTTTAACTGCTTTGGCATTTGATGTCAAAGAGGGAGAGATATCTATGGAAAAATATTATACCTTGAGGGAGAGATATACTCTTTGCATATATGTATTTTTGGTTTTGGTTTCTGTTTCCGGTACAGAACTTTGTATCGATCTACCCTTGGGAGATTGTTCGTTTATTTGTTTTTGGCATTCTGTTTTTGGCACTTAGATGTTTTTCCATCTAGTGTTGTCATCAATGCCAAAGGGGGAGATTGTTGATATTATGGATGACTTCGTCATGTGTTGCATTGGTTTTGTCATTGATGTCAACACTTATCTTCTTGGAGGTTTACATTATGTTCATCGGTATGGTTAGTGGCTTATGCATAGTAATCGGTATGTGTTCACCAGCAGGTTATATTGTTCATCGGCAACGATGATGACTTGTTATCATCTGGAGATCATTTGGTTACGTCAAAGACATGGACTGGAAGTTTGGATTTGGTGTTTTGCTTATTGGCCTAATTGGGTTGACAGATTTGCCTTTACCGACAGATAGGTCTAGGTTATGGACCAATACATGTTATCTATTCCAGATCAACACGACACGTTATGGAGATGGTTTATTGATTGGTAATATGGTAAATGTATTGAGCGGACATGTTGTATCACATCAAGACTTATTTGTAATTGATTTAATTGTAATATCTTTATTGAGCCAACCTATACATTTGGTCTTAGGTTTTGTATAAATGATTGTAAGATCTTATTGAAGATCGGGATATAGGATTATGATGAGTGTGTTCGAATATTGAAGAGCGAAAATAAGCAGATCCTTGTGCGAATCACGCAAACATTATTCCAAGGTTGAAGGAAGATTATGAAGGTGTTTTACACTCATGTTCACAGCTTAAACTGATACTGAATCCAGCATTGCAGATGCTATTTTGAGTAGTACATTATCATTGGATTTAACCGTCCAATTGTGTAGTCAGTGTGACTCCTATTTTGTGATTGAGCAATGAACTTTAGGCGATTGGCCTTTCTGCATGTGCAAACCCCATCTGTATACACTTACTATCTGTATTAGTATCATCTGATTGTGGGTAAGGTTTCCCACCATGGTTTTTCCCCTTACCGGGTTTCCATGTCAAAATATGTATGTCATGTGTTGTGGATGTTGTTTCTCTTTCTGTTTTATGCATTAAGTTAAATTGGTACTGCTATAACTGTTAATCTGTTTACCGACACTTAAGTTTGGTTTACCGGCATTAAGTTCTCATTTGAATTACAATTCATTGACAACTGGTTCACAGCTGATTCACCCCCCCTCCCCCTCTCAGTTGTCCTTCTCAGTTCCTAACAATCTTCAAGTTCTTCTTCATTGTTATCATCTTCTTTTGAATCTACCTGTTCCGGTTGAACTGGTACAATAGTATTTGCTTTACCGGTTTCAAGTTTCACAAGTTCTGGTTCCAAAAACAAAATGCAAGCATCTTCATCCTTTTTCTCCACACTGGTTTCTCCTGAGACTTTAAGATACTCATCCACTCTAACATCAGCACTCTCTATGATTCTCTGTGTCTAGTTGTTAAAACACTTGTAGCCCTTACTCTTGGTGGAATAACAAAAAAATATACCTTCATCACTTTTAGCCTCAAACTTGCTAATATAGTCACCTCTCTTAATAAAAAAATTGCTACCAAATATCTTGAAATAACCAACATTAGGTGATCTACCATACCAGTATTCATAAGGAGTCTTGTCCTTACCTCTTTTTACCAAAATTTTGTTCATTGTGTAGACAGTTGTGCTGACAGCTTCTCTCCAGAAAGTCTTCGCTACACCTCCTTGTATCAACATTGCCCTAGCAGCTTCAACAACTGGCCGGTTGTTTCTCTCTGCGATACCATTCTCTTGTGGTGTCTTTGGTGTAGAAAGTTGTCGTTTGATACCATTCTCTTCACAATATCTAGTGAATTCCTCAGAAGTGAATTCTCTGCCTTGATCTGTCCCCAGACACTTTATCTTCTTTCCACTCTCCTTTTCAGCTAAGGCCCTAAATGCCTTGAACTTACTAAATGCATTTGTTTTATCCTTCAAGAATGTGACCCACATCATTCTTTAGCAATCATCAGTGAAGATCATGAAATATCTATCGCCTTGAATACTTTTAGTCCTTATTGGTCCACATATGTTTGTATGAACCACATCTAACAGATGCTCTGCTGAAAAAGACTTGCTCTTGAAAGTTGAGGATGTCATCTTTCCCAATTGACATTCCTTACATAGAGCATTAACCGATTTGTCCAACTGAGGCAAACCTCTCACTGTCTTGACTTACTCACTTTAACAATGTTATCAAAATTCAAATGACAAAATCTCCTATGCCAAAGCCAACTATCATCTATTTTAGCAATTAAACAGTTGTTGACTTTAGGATTCAGGTGAAACAAGTTACCTTTAGTCTGCTTGTCGGTTGCAACCAGTTCACCTTTGCTCCCATAGATTTTGCACATACCATTTCTAAACTCCAATGGATATCCTTTGTCATTGAGTTGTGCAACACTCAACAGATTGTGCTTTAGACCTTCAACCCAGTAGACATCATCTGCACTGCTCTTTCCATTAAGAGAAATAGTTCCCTCACGTTTAAACATGCAGGGTGAGTCATTACCAAATCTTACAACTCTGCCATCAAATTCCTTCAAAGAAAGAAATTTGCTCCGATCACCGGTCATGTGATGTGAACAACCAATATCAATGATCCAATCATCAAAATTATCCATTCGTGAAACTAAAGCCTTCTGATCAAATGTTTCCTCTTTAATGGCTACAAACACAATGTCTTCATTAGCATCACCATCAGATTCCTCATCAGTGATACCACCATCAACTGCAATAAGACAATCTCTTTTTTCCTTTTCCCTTGTACTTCTTGAATTTCTCTCGCTTGTGCTCATTATCACCATTAGGACAGTTAGCAACTATGTGTCCAATCTTGTTGCATGCAAAACATTTCAAAGGTAATTTACCTCTATATTTGTCGGTACCTCTGGGCAACCGTTTGGCCAACAATGCTTCAAGCTCAACCAAACTGTCTTCATCATCAAATTCTCTGCTGGATCTAGATTCATAACTGTGACTAACATCTCTACTTTTCCTCATAGATGGGTTAGAAACATAAGCTCTAAATGTTGATTCAAATTTCTGAATACTACCATCATAACCATCTAATACAAAAGCAGTAAGCTTACCAATGATGGAGTCAAGGGTTACCTTGGTTTTGTCAATAGATTTCATCTCCTGAATGGCTGCAACTCGAATAGCGTAGACCAGTAGCAAAGTTCTCAACACCTTACTAGCTTTTGTGGCATCATCCATTTTACCACTAGCACTCTTGATCTCACCAACTATCTCTTTTATCCTCTGATCATACTGTTGGATATTTTCACCTTCAGCCATCTGCATGTCATCAAACTTCCCTCTTAGACTCTCTTCCTTGGCAATCTTCACATGTTCATCACCGTTATAAATCTCTTCAAGTTTCTTCCATACCTCATATGCAGTCTTCAAACCATGAACATCAACATATTCAGCATCAAACAAAGAACAAATAATAACCTCCAGTGCTTGATTGTTTTCTTGTTGCTCTTTCTTCTGATCATCACTCATAATCCCACTAGGTGCAACATATTGAATATTAACATGTTCCCAGTATTGATTTCCAAGACTCTTGATATAAATTTTCATTCTATCACTCCATATCTTATACTTCTCTCTATTAAACTTTGAACCTTCCTTCTTCATAATGTTCTACAAGATCTTTACCTCAAGTTGTTAGGCTTAGACCTTAGAGGACCTGATATGCTCTGATACCAATTGATGGTATGATGAAAGAACAAGGACCCGGTCAACTACTAAGAGGGGGGGGGTGGTGAATCAGTAGATCGAAAAACTGATAAAACTTAGAACTCATCAATCTCTCAAAGTAAACTTAGAACTATCAATACAACATCTCTGTCAAGATTAAAATTGTCAAGCTAAACCGGTTGACTATTACAACAGATAACTATAATGTCTTGTTAGAAGCAATACCCTGTGAGGAGTAACCTTGTAAAGGATTGAGAATACAAGCTAATGGATCACCTTGTTAGAGGATTTGAATAACACCAAGCTTATTAGAGCTTACCCGGTTAGGGGATTTAACTACTGTAATTGTTAGAAAACAACAAGAGTTTGCTGATCTGTTTGAATAACACTTCACTTGTTTGTTCAGATCCTTTTCATGCTCCTATCTACCTTTACTCAAACTGCAGATACATCATCCGGTTCGGCAACCACACACTCAATTCAACTTTGCCAACACTGAAACTAAACAACTCATCAACCTTATAAACAAATCAACTAGGTCGGTAACACAACAAAAACCCAATTCACATAGAGATTACAAACAAGTCGGTTCAAGTATGACCGTTGAATTACATAACAATCTCTGCACATCATTCAAGAAAGTCTCGACCGCTCCTTGATCACGCACCAAATACACTTTGAAACTCTCTTCATACAATATGCATACGTGTCATAATCATTACTGCTCATCATCAGATCATAAACCAATATAACCAATTCACCAAACTTAATCGGTTAAGGTTTATCAAAACAATAGGTAGGGTTTACTGGTTCAACTCTCCAATACTTAGCAATACTGGTTCACTCCACAAACTTACCTACCGGTTACAGTTTTCTTTCACTAGCTCTTCTTATCAGTTACAAGACATCATACAACAATAACATTACCGGTTAATTGACATCAATGAGAACATAACATTTCATTAATGCAATCTTCATGCAAATGCCAACACATTATATGCCAACCTCCTATCTCTCTACTACTACTGAGTTTGAGGCATAAATACAACTCTTAGAGAATACTTCGGTCCGTGACTTGCCACTTTCCTCGCTAAAAATAAAATTTGAAGTTAACATTAACAATTTAACATTGAATAATGAAAAAGTCAAATTCAAAATTTATATTATATTCAAGCTTCCATCATGATGATCACAAATATTCAAATTAACAACATGAAGTGAAAAGAGGCCTGTAATCATCCCCAAACTCCTCGTCACTAGAATTGATGGACTCCACATGGTCACTCCTTTTCTTGTTGGTCTTCTTGCTCCTCCTCAACCCTCTTGCACTTCACTCTCTCTTTCATTTGACACTTGCAACTCTCATTCTCACACTCACACTATGAAATTGTTGGGGGTATAAATGCAACTCATAGAATACTTGGGTGGCAAAAGGTGTTGGACACAATGGATCACTGAGAGGGGGGTGAATCGGTGATTTAAACAATTTTTACTTAATCAGAGCTATATCGGTACAATATGAAATAAACATAATGCAAACCGGTTACCCAGACAATGCAAACAACGTGTGTAGGAGAAATATCTAAAAGATTAATACAACACACACATGAAAATGCAACTCATAACATCAGATGTACGAGGAAAACCCAATGTGGAAAAAACCTCGATGAGAATAGATGTTGGAGATCTTCTGCTCCAATCCAACCTCACAATGAAAAGATCTAATTACAAATTTTAGAGCACCAACCCAAGGGGCACCAACCCAAGGAGCACCAACCCCTGATTTATGAGCACTAACTCAAAGGAGCACCTACCCCTACATAATTTATAGGCTACAACATAAAGGAGCTACAACCCTTGCACTAAGCACCTACTCAGTGAAAACAATATGAAAATCCAGATACACAAAAGAGATCCCTACTGCAAATGAAGTTTTGTAACCCTTCAATAATCTGCTCTGTCGGTTTCAATCTTATTGGTTTGTGATCACTCCACACACACTGCAATTGAACATATCTGCAGATTCTAACTCTATTGAATCTTCTCTCCCTCTTTCTGTTGAATTCAACTTACTCTTGATCACACTTTATTAAGTTCTATCTCAGTCGGTTTGTCACCTTTGCATTCTACACTCTTTGTCGATTTGTTCCTTACATTGGTTTACCCTGCTTCTCCTTACCGGTACAATCTTCACTCACAAACACTTAAGATGTTTTTCTCTTTGGCTCTCAACAATTTCACTCTATCCTTCACACTTCAGTAGCAACATCTATCTATCTTAGGTTGCCATATTTAAATTGAAGCTTTCCTGCCAAAAACCAATTCAAACAAAGGGTGGCTAAGGTTTCCCTCCACCGATCAAATCATCATCAAATGTGATCCAATTTGCCTTGGATCGCTCACCTACTTTGAAAGGATAAATCATCATGCGTTTTTCATCTGTCCAATGCATGTTTACTAAAAATAGTAAACCTAACCTTGATTTTCGGCCTTGAAGCCAATCGACACATTTATGATCCAGTTGTTTCTTGTTCGAGGTCATCCTGCAATCTCATTTCATGCTTTGATCACGACGCCAACAACAGTTTGATCTTCCTCTGTCGTCCATCCTTCATCGAGCCGTAAACACCTGCAAACAATCCATGATTTTTCCAATCACATTAAATGTCGACCTGTCACACCCACCACGCCTTAACGATGCACACACTAACCTCTGTCTTTTTACCAACTTGCATCCACCTGTCAAACACGTTGGCAATCAACCCACCGACATTGAATCGGTTCATACTCATTCATTCGACAAAACTCCATATAGGTTCCAGGCCTTACCGATGTAACCTTCTCCTGCTGCAATCTGATAGCATACACTACACGGATAGCTCAACTTCACCTCCGATGGTTTGTGATCTCTTTGACACTCTACCTCTTCATCACAAACATTATCACAAACAAACAACTAGCCTACATATCGGTTACAACTTGTCATGCCAACACACAACTTCATATCACCTCTTACCGATGATGTCACTAACAATCTCAATACCTCCTTGTCTTCCACGCCTTCATACTGGTTCACATGCCTTCATATTAATCTTCCTTATGTCGGGTACATCCTTCTGCATATCAATAGACACTTAGTTGACATCAATTGACCATACCAACAACCTCCTACTCACTGGTTGACATCAATGACAACTCAATGCCAACAATACGTTGGTATGTGACTTGCCACATTTCTCACTAACAGTATTAGAAAATAAAAAATTATAAAAAAGATGCATAATTACAAATGAAACTTTGGTAAACTAGTAAAGCTTAGAAACTAATAAACTTTGAGGTGAACATTAACAATTTTACATTGAATAATGAAAAAGTTGAATTCGAAAATTATACTATATTCAAGCTTTCATAATGATGATTACAAATATTCAAAATAACAAAATGAAGAAGTGAGGCCTCTAATCATCCCCAACTCATCACTAAAACTGTTGGACTCCACAAGGTCACTCCTTTTCTTGTTGTTCTTGTTGCTCCTCCTCAACCCTCTTGCATTTCACTCTCTTTCATTTGGCACTTGCAACTCTCACTCTCACACTCACTATGAACTTGTTGACTTGTTTTGTGTTGAAAAGAAAATTTGAGGGTGTTTTATAGGGATTGTGTGGTTTAGGTGGGGTCCACAGAACATCAGGGTTTTGCCTTGGGCATAGCTTTCCAAAAAAAATGAGTTCTTTTTTAATTATTTTTTTAGTCATACAAGCACAAGAGACTCTTGGGTGTCTCCGAGACTTGCAAGAGACTCCTAGAAGTCCCCAAATGTCTTGGCAACGTCTTGAAGTCCCTGAGGTCCTAACGGTGTCTCTAAGGCAACAAAGGTGGTATTAGTGCAATGGGGGGATGTTTTCCCAAGTCCCTACATCCCAAAAACATCCCTAATCTTGGAGTGGGTTTTTTAGGAGGGAAATGTCCTCGTCGAACACTAGTAAATATTTAGAACATCTTTATATATACAAAATTAAGTCTCAAATATCAATAAAAATAACAAAATGCACATCCTAATTCAAATTTTCAAATATTGAAGAATAATATGTTCATATTTTGAATGTACTACATAAAAGCCAAAATGTGATGCAAGAAATACATTCCAGTAGCACAAACTGCTTTGACCAACCATTTCACATAATGTTGTCCGATTTAATATATTACAAAAGTAATTTTTAGAGACCATAATTCTTACCGAATACGTGATACAAATCGTGGCGTATCCATCTTCTTAAAAAATAGAAAAGGATAAGGTCATGAAATTCTGAAACACATTTGATTCAAAAAATCAGATAAACAAAAATAGTACAAAACTGAAGTCGACAAAGTCTAGAAGTAGCATCTGTAGACTTCCAGATTCAGGAAACAAAATCGAAAATTGAAGTCAACCGAAGTTAGAGAAGTGGGTTGACGTGGACACGGTCTCTCCAAAAAGAAAAGGGATGATTCTTCCCTATAGCTGAAAAAACAGAAATATAGTATTATTTCCCAATTTGCAGCTTGCTGCCACAAATATGAGTCGACACGTTTAAGACGTTGTGAAACAGTTATTTCAAAAGACTGACACACAATTCACCATTATCAAAACATCTTTTAAGAGTAAGCATTGTTTTTCTCACTAGATTTTGACTTAGTCAACAAAGTTTGACTGTACATGTTTGTTTAGATATTGACTTGGAATGATCATAAGATCAACATGTATTTATTTTAATCAGAAGTTTAATTTGAACTTATTCTAATCATTATATAAAAAACAAGTTCAAGCGAAAGCCTTCACAAGTAAAGAGGGCTTTGTAGGGCTTAGGAGTTAGAGCTTTATAGGGCATTGTAGGTTAAAAATGAAAGGCTATATGTTCCATATGAAACACCTGTAATAACCCACCAAAACAAAAATTGAGTATATATTTTTTTTTTTTTCTTTTATTATGTTTTATTCAATTGCATACTCTGGGCATCCATCCAAACAGGATTGGGCATTCATCCATTCGGGATGAGCTTCTAACCATACGGGTTAGGCAATTGTCCATACGGGACATAAATTCCATCTATCCAATACGGGATAGGCATCTACCCATACGGGGTAGGCATCCATCCAAACGGGATAGGAGATGCTCTGGCCAGAGACTTAGACTCATCGAGACCATTCGGGTCCTGAGCCACTCACTAAGTACTACATTCTTCTAACAAGAATGCACCGAGGTCGCCGTCCTTAGGAGTAATAAGAAAATAATACAAGCTTGAATTCCGCCTCGGAATTTGGCTTAAAGCCTCGGGAAGTCAAGCGAATCCATACGGGATTCCTTCCGGGTATGCATTGAATTAAGTTTGATTATCTTATCTTTCAATTAGGATTCTTACTCAACCAAGCCTAGACCCCACCCATGAACGCCTGAGTACGAGGGACAACTCCGTCCCAAGACTGCCTACATACCTGCTTCGGCACGGGATCAAGGCGTAAAGTATGTAGTTCTATTTTCTAATCTATGGTTTGATGTAAACTGATTTTGTGGGTACGCAACCCTTTCTAGGGTCAGTGTCCCAGACAGTTTCTCTGCGGTTGCTACCCACGAAGGTAGCACTTAAGCGAAGGCTCAAGATGGCCTATTGCTTGTGGCCTAAACAAAATAACTAGAACCTAATACTTATCATGAGCGTCACCCAATTGCAATCCACCAATATCCCTTCGAGATAAATAAGTAAATAAATAAGAAGGTAAATTCCACGAGAGCTTTTAACTTGACCATCCCTAAGAGGGGTTTACTATGGTTTACCTCAACGGATGTGAAATTCATTTATAAGTTATCTTATTAAATTATCGATCCAAGAGGGATTACCCGCCCCTTGGATTTTTAACTTCCAAATGTCCCTTATTACTCCCCGACGATTTATAGGGACGATGCCACAGACGTCGTTAATGCAGCTTTATTAGGCGTTAAGTGCAGTAGTTCAACACGACGGCATTACCCGTAAGCGTGACCCAGAGGCACCGTATATACCGAACGCTACTAGTTTTGGTTTTCCAACTTCCTTTATTTAGTTATCTAACTACGGATAACGAAAATGAAAGCGTAAATAATTGAAGTAACTACTTGAAGTGTAATTTGCATAACAAATGAAACTTGCATAATAGTAATTGCATGAAAGATATAATTATCCTATAAATAATTCGCATGCTATGAACCATTAACGAAAGCAATTAATCTATGATGTAAGATGACTTAGCGAATCCAAAATAACGATTAAATCTAAGTACTGGTAATAAGGTAAGTTAATCTCTAAGGACCAATCAAGTGTCCCAGCGATTCTTAATTTTTTGAAGAATATAGTCTACAATTTTAAAGTTTATTAAGGATAGTTTAATTACAATCTTGCTACACATTAATCCCATTTTTAATTGAAAGTCAATATCCTTAAATTTACACTAAGGAATAAAAATCATCATTTCCTAAATGTCATTATTATCAACCTAAAAAAAAAAATTAACTAAATGGTAATTAATTTAGATTGTTATTCTTTTTTTAAAAAAAAAAAAAATTAAAATTCCAAATTTCGAAATACTAAAAAAAACCAAAATTTAAGACTTAGTGGCAAGGGCTTGTATTTTGTTATGATTATAGCGAGGGTTGCGGGGTGGGGACCACGGGTCCCATCACCCCTGCGGCCCTGCATGCGCAGGTCCGCAGGGATGAGGGGACCCTGCGGGCCCCTCCGTACCCTGCAACGGTTACTACGTAACCGTCCTTGCATGTAGACTATTACCCAATGCAAAACGCCATGCGTTACGGGGCGAGGGTGGGTTTTTTAAGAGATTTTTTTATTTTTAAAGTTTGAACGATTTCCATTTTTTGTTATTTATATATATACGTATATATATATATATATATATATATATATATATATATATATATATATATATATATGTTTTTATATACAATATTATTGTTATTATTTTATTTTTATTTTTTTCTTACAGGAGTAATGCATTTTAATTTATTGAAAGTCACCCAGAGCAGGGTAGATAACAGGCAATAACAACGTAGCAGATTGATATTCAGAGATAAAATACAATGAAGCAATAACCAGAGAGGGTTTTTCCATTTCCTTTGTTTTCTACACAGGGAAATTCATTCACAGAGAAAGAAGCAAATTTGTTTGTACACACAGGGAGATCTGCTCACAGAGAAGGGAGATGATTTATTTATACACACAGGGAGATTTGTTCACAGAGAAGGGAGATGATTTATTTATACACACAGGGAGATTTGTTCACAGAGAAAAGAGAGAATTGTTTGTACACACAGGGAGATCTAATTTTTTTATCAAAATTTAAACAATGAATCTCAACTAATTTCATATCAAGGATTTTAAACAATGAATCTCAAAATCTGAAACTATGAATTTAAACAATGAATCTTATTCTACAAAATCTGAAACTAAGAATGTAACCAAATTTCTTATCAAAATTTAAACAATGAATCTCAACTAATTTCATATCAAGGATTTTAAACAATGAATCTCAAAATCTGAAACTATGAATTTGAACAATGAATCTTATTCTACAAAATCTGAAGCTAAGAATGTAACCAAATTTCTTATCAAAATTTAAACAATGAATCTCAACTAATTTCATATCAAGGATTTTAAACAATGAATCTCAAAATCTGAAACTATGAATTTGAACAATGAATCTTATTCTACAAAATCTGAAGCTAAGAATGTAACCAAATTTCTTATCAAAATTTAAACAATGAATCTCAACTAATTTCATATCAAGGATTTTAAACAATGAATCTCAAAATCTGAAACTATGAATTTAAACAATGAATCTTATTCTACAAAATCTGAAGCTAAGAATTTAACAATGAATCTCATTCCTTACAAAATCTAAAACTAATTCTTTAACGAAACACAAATGAAATTCATTCTCATAAATAATCTAATCAAATCTAATCTACCATAAAAATAAGATGCATAAACTAAGTTGAAGGAACCTGGATGCTTGAAGATGGTGTAGAGTCTTCCTTGATCCTCCAAGTTGAAGAGAAATCCTCCCAACAAAAATCTTAGCTGCCAATGGAAGTGGACTACAAAGGAGATTTCAACTTGCAGAAATTTCTTATGGATTAGCTAACTTTTCTTTTGAAACTTGCTCCTATTTTATAAAAGAAATTACAAATACCCACTACTTAATTTTTTAATTGAAAAAAAGAGAATCTCTCCCAATTTGGCCTCCATGCAAATTAATTGGGCTTAGTGGGAGGAGTTACATGCAAGGAGGTGGAGAAGCCTCTAGAAGCTTCTTATTCCTCCTACAACATGTGCCTTAATTTGGGTGAGGGAAATTAAATAACAATTTAAAATATATATGCATTTTCAGGTGTGAGGTTTATTATTTTTACTCCCTTACAATATTCATTCAATAATTCATCCAAAGAATATAAATAGAGTTTGGTATTTAAATCAAAAGAAAGTGATAAAGGAGGGTTGTGACAACACCCCCCCCCCCCAAGCCCAACCTCATGTTGTTTATATGAAACAAGCCCCTGGAGGTAAAGATTGACTGTAACCATATGAAACACCCAAGCCCAACCTCGTGTTGTTTATAAGATCTGCCCTTTGTTGACCCTATCATTCAGCCCAGCATGTGTGACTGAGTGCCGGGGTAGAGCAGAGAAATTACCATAATGAAGCCCAGGTTCAAATCCCAGCAAGAGCATGGTGTACTTCCACCGTGATAATGCAACCATGAGAAAGCAGGCCAGAAAACAAGTACTCCCACCTAGGGAAGGAGGCCGCGTTTATGTCCCCAATTACCCTGACTTCGAAGATTTGCCAATAAAAAGAAGGATGAAGAGCTTAATATATGAAATTTGGCTTAAGGTTAAGAATTAGTTAGGAATAGTATAATAGATACTGACAAAAAAGGAAAGAGATCATTGTTACATGTAGCATATGGAATTTGTGCGCACATTGATATATTCAAACTTATAACTTCAGAAGTCATATCAATATGTCATTTCTAACTTAGCACTGCTATGAATTACTTCCCTAGTATCCATATACCCAAAACATAAATTAACAAGGTTATCATTTAATATAACGCCACTCTAGCACTAGAAAGATATTAATAACAAACAACACTAGTAGACCCCTTCAATGCGAGATCGAAAATGACCATCATTGAAGAACCATATGGTCACAACTCATGGACTTTCCTAGGCCTACAAACTACCAATTTGCTCACTACATTAAATAAAGACTAAAAGGTCACAATGGTAAAACTTAAAAGAACTAGCAGAAAGGCACACTCAACGGGGGCATATAACTGACTGTAACCTGCACTTTTGAAATTTTTAAGTTACAATTTGGAAACAATTGCCTGTTATTTTACAATGGTTGAGAAGTAAAATCTTATAAAGATTTCAATAATTTGGAGATAGTCTGATCCATGAATTGAAAACAAATAACAAAAAAAAATATTATATTTAGGTCAACAAATGACCAAAATTAGCTAGGAAACGATGTCGAGCTTCCTTCCATTTAATGTACTAAAAATAAATACCCTGACTCCTCCTGCATATTATTCGATGTCTGCAACACAGCATCCAAAAGAAATTAATTTCATTAAAGCAAGCTGAAAACAACAAATGAAGAAGGCATGATAAGCCATCTACCTCCAGCACATAAGCAATGTCCAAAATCTAAACTAATTCTCCAATACAGTTTAATATCACTCATAATTGCACTACCTTAAGACACACAAAACTAGGCATATATTTGTATAATCAACGATCAAATCTGACAACCTAAAAAGCATGTAATTGATAAATGAAATCCTAATGATAAAAAACATTTCTATCAAACCCATTTATCCTTTCAACGCTGCTGAATCTAAACTACCAACTACAAATCATCCAAAAGCTGAAGAAGACTCACCTCACTTGCAAATTATATTCACCCAAAGATCATTCATGTCTTTTGTCTCGCCTTTTCAATCAGAGGTTTGAGTTTCTTTCTCTCAGCCAACATTCTGAGAAAATTGAACAAAAATGGTATGTAATTATGCTTCCTACGAATATTCTCAGTCCTCCATTTCTTGAATTTCTCTTCCTCAAACAATATCTTCTCCTTGACAATATCAATGTCTGCATCAATTTCCAGGAGCGACCTGTCAAGCACTTCAATGGTAGTGCTATGTCTTCCTTGCCCAGAATCTTCTTCCATCCTATCTTCTCCATTGCAATTTGTGGCTGCCAACTGTTGCATAATCTGATCTTTCCTACTCTGAAGATCATTAAGTTCTGCAGTATATATATCTTTTCTATTTTTTATGATAGCCATGAGGTTGAATCTTATTTCACTTTTGGAATATTTTTCAATCCTTTCTTGAATTACTGGTTGAACCATCTTCAACCATTCTAAGCTGTTTCGACCTCCATTGAACTGTCCAAGACTGATGGGCCCTTCCTTCAATCCGTCCAACTCATATAATGTGTTATCAACAGGTATATAGCTTATGAAATGATATACGTCATCATCTTTATCAGCAAGTTTCTGTTCATCAGAAACAAAGGGTTCTGGTCTAGCAAAGCTGTTGTGAGCAGTTCGTATTGCTTCGCTATTGTTGATAGCAAGGCCTTTGAGCTCAGGTGGAAAATTTTTGGTAAACTCCTTCAAATTTGACAGTTCTGGGCCAATATCAATATCTGCACAATTCATGAGAATTGAAAGAATTGCCTGAGTTGCACAAGCATTGTTGATCACCTGCAGCAAATCACATACAACACCACCATATTGAAGCAGACACTCACAAGAATTTCATCATCCTCAAGTATAATGTATCATATATATTCCAAAAGGTCTTTCAGCTATCTAACAAGGATTCACCTGGCTTGCAAAGAACAAATTTGGGCTATAATCTTCCAGTACAGGTCGATGATCTTTTTCTCCTGGCCTCCACTTGAAAAGGAATACTAAGCCATAAACTGGCCTGCAGTGTAATATGGTCAGAGGCCGCACAAGATATTGTAGTTCATTGCAATTTAAATACATATAACAGCTAAACAAATTGCTTACCAAAGATTGCTTAGGGATTCCAAGTCTAGTGAATATAGCTCTTCAACCTGTACAGCACAATGTAAATATAACAATAACTTATAAACTGTGATAATATAGCCATTATTGTTAATGCATGATAGCTTCGGTAAGATAAATGATTGAATGAGAGATGAATGAAGTCTCTCATTCAATCATTTATCCTGTCCATAAACTATTAGGAAAAACTTCAAGCTATTGTTCTTTCATTTGATGATCATTCTTCATTTGTATATGTTCAATCTACTTAGTTCGATCAATGTTCAAACTATCGATAATCATATCATAGCATAGTATACCGATTAACATTGGTTTGCATTATAACTGTGATCACCGATTATTATCAGGCTAACCAAGTATCCTGATTTATATCGATTGATTTATTGACAGTAAACTAATGATGGTTATCGGGATTAACCGATTGTATCAGGTGGCAAAGCATACACCGCTTGGTATCACTTAAGCGATCACCAATTGGTAACAGGTTAACAAGTTACGTAGACACCGATTGGTGTTAATTAACAAGTTACGTAGACATCGATTGGTGTTAACTAATAAGTTACGTAGACCCCGATTTGTATCGGGCTGTTGATTAATGTATACACCAATTGGTAATTATAAAGTCAAAGGGTGCAATCAAGTAGTGTCTTGATCGGTCATGTCTAAAAGACATGACCGGTCAAGGCATTGCTTGATCCTCCCCTCTTGCATATATATATCAATCGATATTTGTGAGAAGGATGTCAAAATCAATAAATGCTCGTCTCACCTGCCATACAAAAGAAGATAATTAAATTTATCATATAAATAGATAATACATAGATCAAAAAAATATAAACTAGAATATATCTTGCATATTGAATTGAGAATTGAACATCATTTACATGGTATCAGAGCTACAGTTAAATCGAACCTGAGGCTGTTCAATTTTGTGGAAAATTCAAAACAAGCATATATTCAACATCACAATTCTTCTAATGGCTAGCGCTATCAGATTTGAAGATAGACTCGGAGGAGGTGATGACTTCTCAGCATGGAAGTTCAAAATTCAGATGATTCTAAAAGAAAATAAAGTCGAATCATTCGTAAAAACTGAAACTGCAGAACCTGAGACTGAACTTGACAAAACAACTTGGAGAGAGGGAAATGAAAAGGCCATCAAAATCATAGTTGATGGGGTGAGAAATAACATTATGCCCATCATAAGGAAACATGAAACAGCCTACAACATGTTCAAAGCACTTGAAGATGCATTTGAAATATCTAATGCCAGTAGAACCTTGGCTTTAAAAAGAGAAATAAATCACATAGCCATGATCAAAGGAGAATCAGTCAATGCCTACTTCATGCGAATATCAACCCTAAGGGATGAACTAGCAACCCTTGGATATGAGATCCAAAGCAAAGAATTAACACTCATTGCTCTAGATGGGTTACCTAGCATATGGGAAACATTCATCCAAGGCATCAGTGCAAGGGATGAATTTCCAAAATTTGATAGGCTAAAGGCTGACTGTCTCCAAGAGGAATCAAGGCAAAATAAGAAAGGGGTCAAGCAAAAGAATATAGATGAAGATCTCCAAGTTCTAAATACAAACTCAAACTAGAAAAGCAAGCAGAAACAATTTAGAAAGAGAAAGGGTCGTCATGGCAAGAACACCTTCAAGAAGAACCTTTCTCAAATTCAATGTTACAGATGTGACAAATTTGGGCACTATGTTGCCAGATGTCCAGAAAGAGCTACGCAACAAGCCACATTTGCCAAAACAGGAAAATCTAAAAAGGAAGAGGACCCCGAGAAGTATGTACTCTATTCAGCACTCACAAACCAAGCATCAAACAAAGTTAACTCCTGGGTGATCAATAGTGGCTCATCCAGACACATTAGAGGATTCGGAGAAGTGCTAGACTCCATGAAAGAGGAGAATGATGAGGAAGTGACTATCGGAGATGACTCTACACATCCAATCAAAGGAGTTGGAACCTGCACCATCAAACTAAAGTCAGGTGTATCATTACAACTTAAAGGAGTACTATATGTTCCAGGCATCAAGAGAAACCTAGTTTCAATATCAGCACTGGAGAACAATGGATACAGAGTGACCTTCATGGACAACAGAGTGTTGGCTTGGCCAAAGAATTCATCCATCAAGAAAGCTAAAACTATTGGTCAAAGACAAGGCTACTTGTATGAGCTATGCACAGAGCTCGACTTAGTCCTAATCCATGAAACTACAAATGCTAATGAAGTCTGGCATAGAAGACTAGGCCACTTGAATTTTAGAGCTTTATCATCAATGGGAGACCTTGTCACAGGTCTACCTAAGTTAAAACAATATCATTCAGGGGCATGCAAAGGATGTGCCCTAGGTAAAAATATTAAGGGTGCTTTTCAAAATAGTATTAGGAAAACAAGTAAAATTTTAGAGTTAGTTCATTCTGATGTATGCGGACCCATGTTTGTACCTTCTTTGGGGGGATTTTTGTATTATGTAACATTTGTTGATGACTACTCTAGGAAAACTTGGATCTACTTTCTGAAATGTAAAGAATCAGAAGAGATCCTTAATAGGTTTAAAGAATTCAAATCACTAACAGAGTACTCAGGAAATAAAATTAAAACCCTAAGACTTGATAATGGGGGGGAATACACATCAGAATTATTTAAAGAGTTTTGTAAAATTCAGGGATTAAGAGAGAGCTAACAATACCTTATAATCCTCAACAAAATGAAGTAGCTGAGAGGAAAAATAGGACAATTGTTGAAGTTGTCAAAGCTATGATTCTTGATCAGAATCTAAATGTCAATCTTTGGGCAGAAGCAACTAGCACTGCTGTATATATTCAAAACAGATGTCCTCACTCCCATCTTGAAGATAAGACCCCTGAGGAAGTCTTTACTAAATCAAAACCAGATATCAGCCACCTTAGGATATTTGGATGCCCTGTCTATATTCATGTACCTAGGGAGAAAAGATTAAAATTAGAGCCTTCTGGAAAAAAGGGGAATCCTTGTAGGATATAGTGAAACCTCCAAAGCCTACAGGATCTATATACCTGGTCAAAAGAATATTGAACTAAGTAGGGATGTGATTTTTGAAGAAGACTTAGCCTTCAAAAGAGCCCAAAGTTCACTAGAGCCTGAAGTCTATATCCCTACCCCTAGCATAGATGAAGATCCTACTCTTGAGCTTCAGAGGGAGAATCCTAAGGAAACTATAGGTGAAACTCAAAATCCACCTAGAGAAAACCTCAAGAAAAGACCACTATGGGCCACCAAGACTGTAGCAGAAGCTTAGAAGTTTGTTGCTCCTTCAGGAACCTTCAGGGAAAGCAAAAGGCCTAATAAATTCACTAGCTATGTTGCCCTTATGAATGATCTCTCTAATGTCGAACCAAACAATGTATCAGATGCACTTGAACATCAAGTATGGAAGGATGCCATGTCTGAAGAGTTTCAATCCATTATGAAAAATGATGCTTGGGAGATTGTTCCTAGGCCAACTAAGAAATCTATTGTTTCATCTAAATGGCTTTTCAAGATCAAACATGCTGCAGACGGCAGTATTGAAAAACACAAGGCCAGATTTGTAGCTAGAGGGTTCTCACAAAGGGAAAGAATAGATTATGAAGAAACTTTTGCACCTGTTGCCAGGTATACACCAGTAAGAGCTGTATTAGCCATTGCAGCAACAAAGGGGTGGAAGGTACACCAGATGGATGTTAAGACAACATTTCTAAATGGTGAGATCTCAGAAGAAGTCTACTTAGAGCAACCTGAAGGGTTTGAAATTCATGATGCAGAGTCTCATGTGTGTAGACTCAAGAAAACTCTCTATGGGCTTAAACAGGCTCCCAGGGCCTGGTATGAAAGAATTGACACCTATCTCTCAGGACTAGGCTTCTCCAAGAATGATGCAGATCCTAATCTCTACTACAAAAGAAATAAAGGTGATATGCTAATATTGATTTTATATGTTGATGACTTATTAATCACAGGAAATGATCACCTTATAGATCAATGCAAGAAAGATCTATCCAAAGAATTTGATATGAAGGACTTGGGACTCCTTCATTACTTCTTAGGATTGGAAGTATGGCTGATTTCTGACAACATTATACTAAACCAAGGAAAGTATACCTTGGACATTTTGAAGAGATTCGGAATGCTAAATTGTAGGCCCATGACCTCTCCTATGGAAACCAATTTACATAAACTTAAAGAAGCAGCAGCAGAGTCACAACCCACTGACCCTACTCAATACAGACAGATGATTGGGTCCCTGATGTACCTGGTAAATACAAGGCCAAATATCTGTTTTGCAGTTAATGCTCTAAGTCATTTTATGTGTGAACCTAAGGAGATACACCTGGTTGCAGTAAAACACGTTATGAGATACCTACAAGGTACCCTAAACCTTGGTCTCAAATATGAGAAAGTTGATATAGACCTACATGGATTTACAGATTCAGATTGGGCTAGAAGTGTGACTGACAGAAAAAGCACTTCAGGGTGTTGCTTTAGTCTAGGTTCAGCTATGATATCTTAGATCAGCAGGAAGCAGTCTTTTGTAGCTCAAAGCTCCACCGAGGCCGAATACATTGCAGCTTCTATGGCTACCCGAGAGGCAGTATGGCTTAGGAAGTTGCTTGTGGGGTTGTTTGGAGAGCCTATGAAACCCATTGTTATACATTGTAACAATCAAAGCTGCATAAAACTTTCAGTAAATCCAGTGTTCCATGACAGATCCAAGCATATTGAGATTCCATACCACTATGTGCGAGATATGGTAGACAGGAATGTGATCCAATTAGAATATGTTTGTACAGGGGATCAAATTGTAGATAGTCTGACCAAACCTCTTTCCAGAGTGAAAGTTGATCACTTCAGAAAAGGTTTAGGTATGATAGAAAGGTAATTTGCTTTGTAATATCAATAAGATGTTTAATGTGTAAACTTCTTTGTCATGATAGGACATTTTGGATTTTATCCCCTGGGTTCATATCTAAGAGGTGACGATCTCTCAAGATAATGAACACTTGTATGTAGACATTATAAGGTGACGATCTTATGATGTCCAATCCAGTTATCATGTTGGATCTCTAGTGTGTCATGGATGTGCCATGATTGTGTTGTGGTAAAACATTTGTATAAGGTGTTAGTGCACATACCACAACTTGGATAAGATGAGAATTTAATCTTTCTCATATGATTATCCTCAAGTATTGCGTGTTTAGGCAATACTGATATCACATGCTTAGGTGATATCCTGTCATCACAAGATTGACGTGATGGACATTTGTATCACGTGTTTAGGTGATACTTCATATAATGTGATTAGGTGATATGATTTTCTAGAGAGTCAGATTGTGTAAAGAATACTAACCATCATTTGAATTGTGATGCTTGATATATTGTTTGCATTTATCTTACCTAGCTAAGAGGGAGTGTTAATGCATGATAGCTTCGGTAAGATAAATGATTGAATGAGAGATAAATGAAGTCTCTCATTCAATCATTTATCCTATCGATAAACTATTAGGAAAAACTTCAAGCTATTGTTCTTTCATTTGATGATCATTCTTCATTTGTATATGTTCAATCTACTTAGTTCGATCAATGTTCAAACTATCGATAATCATATCATAGCATAATATACCGATTAACATCGGTTTGCATTATAACTGTGATCACCGATTATTATCGGGCTAACAAAAGTTTCCCGATTTATATCGGTTGATTTATTGACAGTAAACTAATGATGGTTATCGGGATTAACCGATTGTATCGGGTGGCAAAGCATACACCGTTTGGTATCACTTAAGCGATCACCAATTGGTAACGGTTAACAAGTTACATAGACACCGATTGGTGTTAATTAACAAGTTACGTAGACATCGATTGGTGTTAACTAATAAGTTACGTAGACCCCGATTTGTATCGGACTGTTGATTAATGTATACACCAATTGGTAATTCTAAAGTCAAAGGGTGCGATCAAGTAGTGTCTTGATCGATCATGTCTAAAAGACATGACCGGTCAAGGCATTGCTTGATCCTCCCCTCTTGCATATATATATCAATCGATATTTGTGAGAAGGATATCGAAATCAATAAATGCTCCTCTCACCTGCCATACAAAAGAAGATAATCAGATTTATCATATAAATAGATAATACATAGATGAAGAAATATAAACTAGAATATATCTTGCATATTGAATTGAGAATTGAACATCATTTACAATTATAAGATTGATCTTGCTTGGTTATTGGGGGAAGGAAAGGGTTTATATTTAAATATCTCATCAATTCCACCTGACATTGGAAGAAACACTAAAGAAAGCAACTCGTGATTAAAACTGTTTTCTAGAAATGTGCTAGATCAGTGTCATTATGAGCAAGACCACAAGGTAAAAACAAAAATGACCAAAAATTGCAATGACAAACTAAGCTTTATAGGATTGGCCTTACTTGATTATAGGGAAAGGCAAGAACTTATATTTGAGGGTCTCGCTTCCCTAACTCATACATTCCATCTGAAAATATAAGAAATGCTCAAAAAGCTACTCATGATCAAAAAAGAATCCAGGCAATTGATCAACCAAATAGATCAAGGTTGATAATGATACTGAGTTCAGATTAACATGAATTAAGTGTATAGATTCAATTGACCCCCTGATGTCTGTTCTTAGGTAGTAACAACAGAATACCCCATTAATCAAATTTCAGTTTAAGATAAAATATACATATGTAGTGCATTGAATAAACATTATGTTTGGAGTCTGGACACATGATTAAGTGCCCCCTGTACTTATTCTCCAGAAACATGCACAGTTTTTCCAGTAACAAGCTCCACAGTACCATAAAACAATTGAATTCATGACATTAGAAAAAAGAATCAAATATCTCGTAAGAATTATGCAGGTCACCCTCAATTCCATACAACCTACCAAAAATCAGTCCTCACCCATACCCATGCCTGGTATGCAAGTATTGTCCAGGATGACCACACCTGTCCCTGATGCACTTAATAAGGTTTGGATATCCTAGTGCTTTTGACTATAGACCACACACCCTTTTCAACATGTTAAAAAAATAACATTGGAGACTCCAATAATAACCTAACTTATCCAGATCCCCATACTCATACGCATGTATCAAATTCTTCATTGATAGAATATAATTACTGACCTACTAACATTAAAAACAAATATATAAATTATTTCATCATATCTAGCCACTAATAATATTATAGTATTTCTACTTTGAATAGGTCAGAAACTGGCTAATCTTTGGCTTTGTCCATCACATTTATATATTCGTAGGAATCTCTCATTTTTAACATGATGCAAGGACATCCAACAGGGACTGTAATTAACCCATTTAAAGCAGTAAGAAATCAATACTAAAATATATTTGAAGCATTGCAAGTTTACATATTTGTATGGATCAATAACTCTAGGAAAATGAGATGGAGGGTAAAGGATGACAACACCTGACCCTGATGTACCTAATAAGTTTTGGATTTTTTAGTGCTTTTCACTATAGACCACACACCCTTTTAAACATGTTACCAAAATAACATCGGATGCTCCACTAATAGCATAACTTATCCAGATCCCCATACTCATACGCATGTATCTAATTCTTCATTGGTAGAATATAATACTGACCTAGTAACATTAAAAACAAATATATAAATTATTTCATGATCTGGCCACTAATATTATTATAGTATTTCTACTTTGAATAGGTCAAAAACTGGCTAAACTTTGGCTTTTCCCATCACATTTATATATTCATAGGAATCTCTCATTTTTAACATGATTCAAGGACATCCAACAGAGACTGTAATTAACCCATTCAAAGCAGTAAGAAGTCAATTCATGCATTGTCTACTCTTGTATTAAAGATATATTTTACTCTTGTATCTGGTATGCATTGTCATCTCTATTATTAGTTCATGTATTAATTTTATCAAATAGAGCAGTAAACATTTGGAGTTGTAGCCTTGAAAAAAACCCAGATTTGAGCAATTCATGCTCTTAAATCCGAATAAAGTCGAGACGAGGTTACAAGGGGCTTAAGACCATGAGATCAAGTGATCTTTAAGGATCATCAAGCAATGTGAATAAAGGAGAGGATTACGAGAAACACTTGAGGAAAATACAACCAGGCAATTCCCAAGTCGGAGCCCTTCCCAAGAATGCAGTCAAGTTGAAAAGTCAAGACAACCTTCTCTAGACAAGGGAAGTTGGAAGACAAATTTAGGTTCCTTCACAGAATTGTATGACTAGCCTTCGGGGCATTGGAAGGTTGTAAATCAAAGGAGATATTTTGAAGCCTACAATCGAGTGATGGACATTGAAATTGAAGACTCGCACAATAAAAGAAAAACAGAGGAAGATGGAAGTTCGAATGACAACAGTGTCAATAAATTAGGAACTGTACAAGCACTCTGGAGGGACATGCTCCAAATGATGAAATAACTGAAGCCAAAGAAAGAAACCAGCAAAGAAACTAACAAACTATGGTGTATTTGCCAAAGGGCCTTTGGTTCAATGGCAAAGTCCATATTGTAGGTGCCTAAATGGTGTTAATTTCAAATCTTCTACAATACAATCTAACATACCGGATTCTCCTCTCCCAGTCTGGAATCGGAGTCGAATCCGAGCCTAGTCCACACCTGGGTTCTCCCCGAGTGCGACCCAGGTGGCTAGGTCCTTTGTGGATCCTGATTCATAGGACCCACAAAGGACCCAGTCGCCTGGGGCAGACCCGGGTGGACCTAGGTGGACCAAGGCTCGTGGGTTCTCAAAAACGGGGCCCACGGGTCAAAAAGCGCAATTTTTTAATTAAAAAACACTTTTTATTATTTTTTTTCCCATTAAACCCTAATTTCGCCCCTATGATGCATTTTACTCCTCTGTACAATCATTCATCTCATTTTATTTGCATCTTTCAAGATTTTTTCTCTCCAAACAATTTTTGAAGCTTTTTGCATTTTTCTTCGAAGGTGAAGGCTACAAAGGTGTGAGACATGCATTAAAGGCGTAGGAATCATTGGAGAACGAAGATTTAGCCATCAAAGGTGAGTGAATCTGAATTTTTTTCAAGTTTTCAGGAATTTTTTAAGTTTTTTTTTTTTAAATTAAGTTTTTAAAATTATTTTTTAAATAAGTAATGTATATTTTTTTACACTTCGCATAGTATGGGGTTATAATGCCCATTTTTTCCAATAATGTTGTATTTTCTCTTTTTATTTTAGGTGCATTATTCATATAATCATACATAATAGCTCAAACTAGAAGTGCAAGTGCAAACTCTAAATCGGTTTCCCAAGCTCGAACTCAGCATAACCCCTTTAAAATTGATGTTGATTCACTAGTTTGGCATTATACAACAATGATCAAGCAAATGTTTGGTGGTGGGAGTTTTCTTTGGCGGTGTAACCATTGTGCCACTAAGTATACCAACTCATACTATCGAGTGAAAGGTCGCCTTTGCTTCATCCCCGAACATGGAATAAAATTTTGTTTGGGATCAGATGGCAAGGGGCTGCCAAAAGCTCTAGTTTTGGAATATATTAGAGAACAAGAGGGAGCTGATAGGAGAAGTGGCAAAGCAAAGACTAGTCATCCTCTTGCCAAGGCAAGGTCAAAGAGGCCTTCTAGTAGTAGTGTCTCCACAAGACCCGCTCGCCCACATCCTTTCATGCCAATACCACCACCTTCTGCACTAAAGAATGTTGTGGTTTCACAGAAAAGAGGCCCATTGGATACTGCCTTCAAAAATGAAATGAAACAGATTGCAGATCAGAGCATTGCATTTATGGCAATGGGCTTCCTTTCAACATTGTTAGATCACCTTACTTTCAAGAAATGGTGCATACCCTTTGCAATACACTTTCTAATTATGTTTGTCAAGGGTATGAAAAGGTGTGAACCACCTTATTGGCAAAGGAGAAAGCATCCGTAGAGACACGGTTGAAAGTCATCAAAGATACATGGCCGAAAACAGGTATGTCCATCGTTTGTGATGGATAAAAACGTTATAAAAATAGGCCATTGATCAATGTTATAGCAGTGTGCCCTAAATGGGCAATGTTTTTGAAAGTGGTGGATTGTGAGGGGCAAGTGAAAGATGCACATTTCATTGCCAATATCCTCATAGAATGAATTGACATGGTGGGGCTTGACAAATGTTGTCCAAGTCATAACAGAGAATGCTAATATTTGTAGGGCAATTGGGACTATAGTGGAGGCTACATATGGTCAAATCTTTTGGACACCATGTGTAGTCCACTCACTCAATTTAATCATGCAAAAGATTGGCACACAAATTGATTGGGTGAAACAAGTGTATGCGGAGGGCGAGGAGATTCAAATGTTTGTGACTAATCATCATATGTCACAAGCCATTTTTAGGACCTTCTCCAAGTTGGAGTTGTTAAAGTTAACTACTAATTTAAATTTTATTTTTTAAATTTTTAGTTTTTATTTTTTATAGTTGATATATGATGTGTATTTTTTTATGTCATGTTAGGTTGATGAAACACGATTTGCATCTCACACGCTTGTCTTAAGACAACTTGTGAAGGTGTGAGACGCCTTGAGTTCTATGGTCATCAACACCTTGTGGAGTGTATAGAAGCAATCCAACACAGAAAGAGCTCAAAAAGTAAGAGCATTGATCCTAAATGAGAAATGGTGGGTGTAATATCAAAAATCACACCCCTAGCAATTATCGGAACAAATGGCGCCTTCATGTCATTAGAGGTCGGGCTTCGCCACCTTTGTCCTTTTGTCCACTCGGATCATCCTAGTCAGCTTCAAGCGAATGCATTACCAACTCTGCCAACCTGTCACCTTCGGAAACTAGGGCGCAACGCAGAGAAATCTACGCGGCGCGCTCTCATCTCGCGAATCTGATAGTCTGCAAGTGGCCATTTGAGCGTTATGTCTATGCCCGGAAGGAATCGTAACGCCTCTGCATGCGCCCACTGACGTCCGGTTTCCTTCCAGGGCCTTTATCTATCAATTTCCAAGGCATTTTGAAGGATTTCCTTGGCAAGTTGATAATCTTTTGCAAGTTGAAGCTCTTGGAGATTTCTTGGACAGCATTTACAACTTCTCGTGTGAACACCACCATTGTTGCAGCTTTCTAAATATCTTGTGCCATCATCTCAACAAGCATTGTGAAAGGAGAGTTATGCTTACTCGCCCTTCCTTTCGTTTACCAAGTTATCATTTTACATTGTTTCCAATTTCCTCTTTATCATATTATAATTCTCGTGGCTTCTTGGGTTGTTTGTGGAGGTGGAATCACCAAAACGAGAGTCTGACTTAGGTGGGCTCCAAAACACAACCCACAACATTTTCCTTCTTACGTGTGTGCAGGTACGTCATCATGAGGAAGAGACTATCTTGCGAGAGGCTTCATACAGTGGCCATTTCATAACATTTCCTTACTTTCCTTTTATTTCTTATTTTCTTTTGTAATCCGTGCTTTTAATTCATTTCAATATTGTTTAGTTGTTTTGCAACTTCTGTTAGTTCTTCTAGAGCTTTATGCTCGAACTTTGTGCTCTGTCCGTACAAGAAGACAGCGCGCCGCGCTGGCATCCCAGCTCTGCACGCTCGTCCCGAGGACAGAGGCTTAGTAGAGCTGCCCAGAGAGTCCTCCTGGCTTTTTGTCACTTTAGCATAATTTTGTTATCCCCTAGCTCACCTTAGCGCCAGTTCACCTTAGCGCCAGTTCGAGAAGGTATCAGAGGGAGATTTTGTTCTCAAGGATCCATCATCCTTGAGGTAGCAAATTTCCTCCGTTACAATGGGATAATGTAGAATATGTTTTGAATTTCACGGAGCCCATCATGAGCATGATTAGGTATGCTAATATTAATCGCTCATGTTTAGGTGAAATTTATGATGCCATGGATTGCATGGTGGAGAAAATAAGTAATACAAAAAAAACAAAATGACCCAACGGAAACATTTTTCAAAGTTGTGCAACAAATTGTTGTTGACCGTTGGTACAAGATGCCAAAATTTTATAGTGCAAAGATGCTTACAACACCAAGGAGGGTGCCACTATATAGAGATACAGAGGTTGCTATTGGTTATAGGGTTGCCTTTAAAAAGATATATCAAGATGAGGAGACAAGAAATATTGTCTTGAGGGAGTTTGGCCAATTTGTATCCACAAAATATCATGATATTGTAGCTCTTCAAGCCAGATATGGGATGGATGCTGATGAGTGGTGGTATGTACATAGTCAAGGCTCCATTTTCTTGCAGCCTCTTGCAATTAAACTTCTCTCCCAAGTATGTATCTTTTTTATTTTTTATTTTTTATTTTTATAGTTTTACAATTCCATTTGATGCTATCATATTTTTATTTTATAATTTATAAATTTCTAATTATGTTTTAGCTTTTAACAGGTTGCAAGTTCTTCTTCAGCTGAGCGGAATTGGAGTACATACTCCATCCACTCAGTCAAACGTAATTGTTTGGGTGCAAAGAAAGCAGAGGATTTCGTCTACATACACTCCAACCTTCATTTGTTGTCACATAAGAAACCTGAATATAATGCGGGTGCAACAAGGAATTGGGATCTAGCCCTTGAGTGTGCTGATTTAGATGCTACAGTTGCACAGCTTATCCAACTCTCTATAGACAAGGCAATTATGGAACTTGAGGCAGACATAGCTAGTGGGAGTGGCATTGCAATGGATGGTGGTTCAATTGATGCTGAATTTGAACCCAATGATGACCTTGGGCATGGGTTGGATGCTTCACATGAAGATGAATATGGAGATTAAATCCCATAGATGGCTTGTAATTTGAACTTTCATTGTGTTGTGACATTTTGAAACTTGAATATTATCATTTTTGCAAATTATGAATATGATATGACATTTATGATATGTGAATATTTATTGGCAATTATGGATTTATCATTTATGTATGGTAAAGTTACATTGTATAGATTGTATCATTGTAATAATGGTAGTGACAGTTTATATTTTATAATTTTGATGTTTGAACATATATATAATCTATGTGTGTGTGTGTGTGTGTGTATATATATATATATAATTTAAATATGTATGTCTGTGTCTGTGTGTGGACGTGCCCGTACTCATACCCAAGGGCAAAAAAAAATTGTTGATTCCACTATTCCATACCCGATTCCGTATCCGTACCTGACCCTGAATCGATAACTTAGAATACAATACAATACAAAAAAAATGGTGTATTGAGTGCAAAATTGAGGAACACAAAAAGTAATTGTCCCAAAAAGATGTTTTGTGAGATTTGCCAGGTTATGGATCATTCAACAAAGGAGTGCCCATACAATATGACCCCAAAGGATGCCCTAACATACAATCCTAATAATGTGGCGAATGGGGACACTGTGTGAGAGACTACCAAAACAAGCACAACAAAGTACAATTATTGTGCAAATGGTGTGGGTTTGGAGACCATGAAGACACTAGATGTCCAAAGAAAAAGGCTAGCACAACAAAGTAAAATGTTTATTATTATGTTTTGATAATATTGTTTTTCCGACTATGTATCAATTGTTAGCTTCAGGTAGTTTAAGCATTTGTTGGGTCACAGTTGTGTTCCTCTTGGCAATCATCAGGTCCTTTAAATAGATTATGTATCATCAAAGAAAGTAGTGTGATCTAGTCTAATCAACTATGATCCCTAAGAGACCATCTTGTTGGGACCTGTTCCACACATCGCCCCATTGCAAATGGGGACCCTCTCTTCTCCTGCTTTCTAGGATTTTGTTAGTGTCCTGTGACCTTTTGCTGCAGTTTCACCAAGCCTTGTCCAGTTCAGAGCATTTCAGGCCCTGACGATTGAAAGTTAATTTTTGCAAGTTATGTGATTCTGAAGTGTGAACACCACCAAAGTGCTTAGAGAGGCCAAAGGACGAAGATCGCAATTGATTTGGACGAATTTGGACAACTTTCTATTTTTAGAAAATTTGCTTTTTTGTTTTTTTCCTATTTTTTAGGAAGTTTCGTTTTTGGCATTTTTAGCCCGATCCTCGGTATGGCTATTTTTAGAAAGTTTTTCCTATTTTTTAGGGATGTCTGCTTTTTGGCTTTTTCGGGATGCAAACCTATGGTTTACACTTGCACCACTGACCTGCTTCAACCGGAATTCGAAAATTCCAAGTTTTGACCTAAAAAAGCTGAATCCCTAGATTTTAGGCTTTTTGCTTTTTAAGGATGCAAACCTAGGGTTTACACTTGCACTATCGACCAGCTTCTACCAGAATTCAAAAATTCCAAGTTTTGACCTAAAAAAGTTGAATCCCTAGATTTTAGGCTTTTTGCTTTTTCGAGATGCAAACCTAGGGTTTACACTTGCACCATCGACCAGCTCCGACTAGATCTCGAAAATTTCAAGTTTTGACCTAAAAAGCTAAAATCCCTAGATTTTAGGCTTTTTGCTTTTTCAGATGATCCACCTAAGCACGGATTTCAAATTTCAAGTTAATCCAATTAAATTAGATTCAACTGTGAAATTTTGAAATTTCTTCGAAAATTCTTCTAAGTTTGGCTAACAAGGGTTTTGAAGTGTTTCTGCAGGTTCAAACCCCATCACGAAGGTTGAAGAGGCCATGAAGGAGCCTTGCATGAAGTCCGCCATGCCTTAGGAGGCTCTGTGGGTGCTCTCATCAAAGTCCGCCATGCCTTAGGAGGCTCTGTGGGTGCTCTCATCAAAGTCCGCCATGCCTTAAGAGGCTGTGTGGGTGCCTTGCCTGAAGTCCGCCCCACCTAAAGAGGTCATGGAGGAGCATGGGTTAAAGTCCGCCCAAGGCTTAGGAGACCAAGGAGGAGCATGGGTTAAAGTCCGCCCAAGGCTTAGGAGACCAAGGAGGAGCATTGGTTAAAGTCCGCCCAAGGCTTAGGAGACCAAGGAAGAGCATGGGTTAAAGTCCGCCCAAGCCTTAGGAGATCATGTGGGTGAAAGGGTCAAAGTCCGCCCAGCCATGAAGAGGCCATGAAGGAGGCAACTTCAAAGTCCGCCCAACCATGAAGAAGTCATGAAGGAGGTGAGCTTGAAGTCCGCCCAAGGGAGATGGAGGCTATGTGGGGGCTAAGCTTGAAGTCCGCCCAAGGGAGAAGGAGACCATGAAGGGGCTAAGGTTGAAGTCCGCCCAAAGTTGAAGAAGTCATAAGGAGGTGTCTCCAAAGTCCGCCCAAGTTGAGAGACCACCAAAGTCTGCCCAAGATGGGAGCCGCCACCAAAGTCCGCCCAAGATGGAGGTCATGTAGGAGCCCTCTCCCAAGTCCGCCAAAGTAAAAGAGCAAGGTAGGAAGGTGCCTACTACAAAGTCCGCCAAGGTAAAGGAGGCCATGGAGGGGTCAACATCAAAGTCCGCCCCAATGCCCTAGTTAAATTTTTTCACGTTAATAGAGGCCACAAAGGAGTTCTAGACAAAGTCCGCCATACCTGGGAGAGTGTTGTGACCATTTCACACATTGCCCCATTGCAAATGGGGACCCTTGCTTTTTGCTTTTTAGGGTTTGTTTTTTTGGTCTTTTAGGGTTTTGTTAGTTAGCCTTTGCATTTTGAGTGCTGTCGGGGAGATCAATAGGATAGCAAGTCCGGCTTGAGTGATGTCTTGATCTTGAAATTTGGCTAAGTCTGAAAGTCCTGATCCTGAAATTTGGCTAAGTCTGAAAGTCTTGATCCTGAAATTTGGCTAAGTCTGGAATGTCCTGATCCTGAATTTGACTAAGTCTGGAAACTGAAAAACCTCCAAAAACTAGATTTTGCAATATACTCCTAGAGGTCTGAAACCACTCTCAAACATCCTGAAAGTATATATGGAATATAACTTAAAGTATAAGAAAGAAGAAACATAGAAGAAAATGTTATATTCCATAAAAATTATCCTGATAGAGAGTTCAAAAAGTCAAAGGGCGCTCCCGTCCCTCTCCAAGGGTCCAGAGCGAAAAGTGCTCCCGTCCCTCTCCAAGGGTCCAGAGCGAAAAGCGCTCCCGTCCCTCTCCAAGGGTCCAGAGCGAAAAGCGCTCCCGTCCCTCTCCAAGGGTCCAAGGCGAAAGTGCTCCCGTCCCTCACTGAGGGACCAGGGCGAAAAGAGTTATTTGAGCCATTCCTGGCCTTGTTTGGTTAAATTGAGACATCAAAGATATGATGAAGGACGAAATGAACATGATAGAGCATTCAGATTTGATTGAAAACAAAGAAATGATGAAGTTTTTGCCTAGAAGGTCAAAAGTGCTCCCGTCCCTCACTGAAGGACCAGAGCACTTTTCTTTATATGCACAATTTTAGACCTCTTTTGGACATTAACTTCTATTCATAGCATGAAGTAAGATGAAATCTTCCCTAGCAAAGGAATTTCGAGATGGAAAGTGAGGCAATTTGGCTTAGAACGCAAAAAGTGCTCCCATCCCTCACTGAAGGACCGTGCCACTTTTTTTCAAATTTGCACTATCTTTGCAAGGTTAAGGTGATTTTATGATTTGAAGAGGTTAAGGGAAGCATGTTTTGTTCATTGAATATAATTTAAGCAGTCTACAAAGGAGTAAATCAACCCAAATGTCAAAAAGTGCTCACGTCCCTCACCAAGGGACCAAGACAAAAAGTGCTCCCGTCCCTCACTGAAGGACCATCCCACTTTTTCAAGTTTCTCCTATTTGTTTGATATTTTATGGCAAAACTTGACTTGGATGGGAAGAAAGAAAGGATGTTTTATGCCTTGGACGCAATTGAGAGATTTAAAGAAGAAAAAAGTATGCCAAGATGTAAAAAGTGCTCCCGTCCCTCACCAAGGGACCAAGACAAAAGTGCTCCCGTCCCTCACTGAAGGACCATCCCACTTTTCTAAAAATACAAATTTCTTGCAAAGGCAAGGCAAGTTGCGTGATTGAAATGAATGAAAGAAGGCAAGATTCATCCATTGAAGATAATTTCGAAGGCTAGCAAAGGACAGATAAGCTTGTAATTGCAAAAGTGCTCCCGTCCCTCACTGAAGGACCATGCCACTTTTTCAAAAGTGCTCCCGTCCCTCACCAAGGGACCAGAGCACTTAACATGTTATCTTGCCTTTCTCACCAATTTTGGAAAAATTGAGACCAAGGCGCAAGTTTGAAAAAGTGTTTAAAATGCCTTGAAGTTGAATTGAGATGCGAGAGTTGCAAATTTTGACGACAACTGGCAAAAGTGCTCCCGTCCCTCACTGAAGGATCGTGCCACTTTTTCCAAATATGACCATTTACCTTGCATTTTGAAATAATATTTTTATTACCAAGGCTCAAGATGGTGTGAAATGTGATATTCTACGCCTTGAGGGTAAATTGAAGATTAATATGATCAAGAATTCATGCAATGGACTCAAAAGTGCTCCCGTTCCTCACTGAAGGACCGTCCCACTTTTTTTTGAAAACAACAAATTCCCTCTGAGATTATGCTAAGGCAACGTTGTATGAGATGGGAAGAATCTTCTAAAGCATGGTGAACAAAGGTTTGACTTCAAAAATTGAGAATCCTAGCCTAAAAATGAAAAAGTGCTCCTGTCCCTCTCCAAGGGACCAGAGCGCTTAACATGTGCATTCTTTATTTTTGCCATATCCCAACGTTGACATCCTCCAAATCGCATGAAATGCCAAAATCATTAACTTCGAAATATTTGAAAAATTTAAATTAAATTGGCATTTAATAAAGGCACATGGCATTTAATAAATTAATTTTGAGCCTTAAAAAAATCGAATTTTTTATTATAAAGGCATTTTAAATTAATTTTTGTGAAATTAAAATTAAAAATGGAGCGCTTGAGGGCTTATTCTTATTATTTTATCAAGTCGGCCTCTCCTTTTTGCAATTTTATTTATTTTCTTAGCCTTTTGTTGGCAAGTCGGCCTTGGAGGCAAAGGGGTGAGCGCTCTATATATTGGAGGTGTTTTTTTTTTACAATTCAAATCATTCTTGCATTATCTCTCATGCGAACTTGAAGAGCAATTTGAGGAGGGCGAAATTCATCTTGAAGGCTATCGGAGAGGCATATTTCTTGCTAGTTTGGAGGATAATTTCCAGATTTTTGAAGACATTTGAAGGCGAATTTCCAGATTTTGAAGAAGCTAGTGGAAGGTGGAGTTCTTTTCCAAGCTAAAGGAGGCGTACTTCATCCAAGGGATGGCTATAAATCTTGCCCAACAAAATCCAGTCCTCTTCCTTCTTTTGCCAAGGTTTTGTAAGTTAAACAATCAAAGGAGGAGGTATGAAGAATCATTTTTGAAGTTCTTATTCAAGACTTATTGTGATCCCATTGCAATTTTGTAAAGTCTAAGTCTTGAAGATCCAAATTCCATTCATTATTAATTTGAAAATGTGTAATTCTTGATTTATCATGGCTTTTTTCAAATTAATATCTTAAGTTTTACCTTTGAAAGGTCTTAAATTTCATGCTTTAAGGTTTGATGCTCAAAAGACTAACTTTAATATTTTGTGTAGGCATCAAATGGAGATCCCGGAGTTGGAAAATCAAGCCAGATCAAGGACGGTCTCCTCCAAGACGATCAAGCAAGGAGAAGGGCGACTTCCTCCAGTCTAGCATCGACAAGGACAACCTTCTTCGATCCAGCATCATCAAGATAAGGGCGACCTCTTCCAATCCAGCATTCCAAGGCAAGTACATCATCATCCTGCAAATCAAGGACACAAGAAGTCAGAGCAAAGGGTTCGTTGAAGAAGCAGATAGTTCCAGATGAATTAATTAAAGCTAGCTTCTCAACAACATCAAGTTGAATATCTACCAAGTTACAAGTGTCGGACGAGGTGGCATCCTAGTCATCGCTCATCCAGTCAGTGTGGTCCACCTCAGCATGTCCAGATTCAATGTACCTAACTCATGGAAGGTGGCACAAACTTCTATGTACCTACCCCGGCTATTCATTGGTCGAATTTTCTAGAGAGGACATGTGTCCAAGCAATACAATTTTATCATTGGTCAAGCATTAAATGTTATGTAATGGTTGTAACAAACCCTAATTAGGGTTTTCATTGTAAAATCTTGGCCATTGATCTCGAATTGATCTTAGCCATCGAATTGTATTGAGGGCACTATAATGTACATATTTCATTTGTAAAGGCAGTTAGAATATAGTTGGAAGCAGTTAGAAGACAGATAGAGAGTAGTTAGAAGGTGATTAGCAGTTGATAGAATAGCAATTAGAGTAGAGTAGAGAGAGAAGGCAAAGATTGTTGCCAAGAGGTTGTTGTAAAAGACTTGTGAAACTTCATTGAAGAAATGGTGAAATTTATGGGTCGATTCAACAATTTGCATGGTCTCTATACTTCTCATGTTTGATTTTATGTTATTAGATGAGTGGAAGAAATGTGTTTGATTGATGGTGAAATTCGTGCATCCATACTACTAGCAGTTTGTTGATTGTAGACTTGCCTTGTGTAGTCAACTGGAATCATTCAGCTTAAGCTTAACTTCAATTATCGCTTCTTCATTGATATGCATCAGCCTGATGGTGTCTATGCCTGCAGTGATGATTTGAACATCATAAAGCTTTCCTTCGAAGATCGCACTAGCCTTGTGGAGATGGTCCTGCGATGTCAAAACAAGACCTAGTTAGAATTTCATCAAAGATCAATCATTGCTCCTACATTCCTTAGTATTAGGATTAGATTCTCTCCTCGCCCTCGTCTTTTTTCCTTTTTTTTCAAATCAAAGCTAGTGAAATCCTGTGTTCCAGCAATATTCAAAGCAAATCAGAAGTTCAGTCATCAAGTGTAAGTCCCCTTGTGATTCCAGCAAATCACATCATACCACAAAGAGCTTATCCACACGTAGAGATCCTACAACGAAGAACCTTGGAGTCATCCTGATTGATCCTTTTCCGCGATATCTTCAACAATCAGAGGCTTTATTCAAGAGAGGATAAGGTACCCTTAGGTATTTTATTCTGTGTTTGATAGTGTACAAAATACACGTCAACAGAGAGGTTGGCTAAATTCGCCAAAATTTGAAAAGGATGGAAATAAAATTCGAAAAATCAACCTACACATGGAAGGTCAAACAAAGTCAACATGATGTCACAAAATCCACAGAGATTTCAAAATTAAATCCAAAATGAAGAAATATCTAAGTAAAAAAAAAAAACGACTCAAAATAAATCCAAAATCGAATGTTTTTTTTGAGAATATTAAGGGAATATTAAAAATTTATTAAGATATTAATTCAAAATGGAAAGTTTTTTTGAAAGGGAATATTGGAGGATTAATGAATATCTTCGAACTTAAATCAAAATGGCAAGTATGAGTTGGACGATTTTAGGGGTTTTTCTTAAAACTTGTCTACAAATACTTCATTATCAAATCCATTATTACACCAAGAAGTTCAAAATTACTAAGGAGAGCTTAGTAAAGTATGTCAGTTTGAAGATCATCTGGAGAAAATTCTAGATATTGCTGGAAGTGAGATAATATTTTGGCAGAAGGCTTACAGATTTCTGGAGAAAGGCATCTTTTCTGAATTTTCTCAATATTTTGGAGAAAAGTCTAGCCAAGTCAGAGGTAAAATTAAAGTTGTGAATTTTCTAGATATTTTTCTAGAATTTAATAAATGATTTTGGAGAAAGAAAATTCAACTTTTTTTGGCTAAGTATGAAATTTTTTTGAAAATTTAAACACTTGATGGAGACTTCAACCAGCTTCAAGGCTGAGGGTCTGGAGGTGAAAATTCAACTTTTTTGGCAAGTACAAAATTTTTTCGAAAGTTTTAACACTTGATGGAGACTTCAACCAGGTTCAAGGCTGAGGGTCTGGAGGTGAAAATTCAACTTTGGTGGCTAAGTAATGAGAGTGAAAAAATGGAAAATTTTCCAACACTTAGCCATTTCGCGGCCCCATTATTTTTTTCGAAATTCTGCAGAATTTTTTCTAACTTAAAGTTTTTATCATTCATCTGCATGTCTTGAGCACCATGAAGTTCTAGGTAGATAAAGATGCTCCTCCAGAGTCAAGGATGACTTCCAAGTGGAAGAACATCAGCGACACCAACTTCAGACACATCAATCTGAGGGAGTTTAAGAAGCGAATGTTTGGTCTGGACAACCTTGTGCCTACCACCATTGCACGGAAAATGATGAAGAGTGGTATCGTGCACGCTGCCGGCTTCCTCCCCACCATGTAGTGCAATGAACTAGTAGTTGAATGTGCCAAACACTACAACCCCATCAGTAAGGATATTGTCGCACCTGATGGAAGAGTGTTGGCGAATGTTAGCGATGAGGCCATCAGAGAGGCCTTCAGGATCCCTGAGTACCACAACACAGTATATATGACCAAGGATGAAGCTGACAGTCTGTACCATGATCGCCTGGAAGAATATGATGCCATAGTTAATCATTCCTGGTTAGACAAGCCGAGGAAGGGCACCTCTAAACTCCAACGAAAGAGCCTAGTACGAGCATACTTCAAGGAGGACATTGGGGACATGATCGTCTTGCTCAATAGAATAATAGGAAATCCTCAGGGAGCTCCATTCGAACCTTGTATGTATTATTTCATTAATGAAATAATCAATGGAGTAAAAATGATAGACTGGGCCCGTACGATCAGCGACAGTTTAGACAACTAGCTAAGGAATCTGGAGGCAAATAGGACTTTCTTCATGAGTTCTTACTTGTTCTATTCTTTAGCCAGAACCTACACGTACAAAGGTCTCACTTGTAGAGGAGAAGTTGGGAACAAGGAGAACCAATTCCCGGTATATGATTGCTATCCCCAGCTCCATATGGAGGAAAAGTTCCATTTCAAAAGGGTGAATGATGCCTTCCTGATGCACATTACCCGAACCCTTCAAGGTGGCCTGCACCAAAGGCTCTCTCAAGAGTCTATGGACTTTATCGATCGGTTCGAGTGTTGGTACATCCAATATCCAAAGTTCACCTACCTCCGAATTTAGGGATTCTCTAGTCCTCCATACAAGCTTCCAACTTACCCTACCAACCGAGTGGTGTTGCTCGAGGTTGTGAGACAATTGGAGGAGTATATAGTGATTCAAAGGGATAAGCAGAAGAAGGCAGGCACATCCTCACTTACAATTGGTAATGGGCTGGAAACATGTCCATCATCACAAGCTGCAGCTACCGCTGAGAAAGAACTGACCTGGTATCCCTTTTACCAATACAAGGCAAGAAAAGATTTTGATCCATTCCAGAGGATAAAGAAGATCGAAGGGACAACGTTTGAGCACAGACTAGATCTGGAAGACCACTAGGCTAATGCAGTCAATAGTTTCGAGATCCGGAAGAGGTTCTGGTCAAGAATTCCTCTAAGTATGGTAAGAGCAACGGAAGTGTTCAAAGTTGCCGATCACGTGGAAGAAAGCCTAGAACTTCAGCAGCCGAGTTTTGAGAAGATGAAGAATGAACCTTTGGTCTTGATAGATTGGACAGAGGGAGAAAAATCAGACCTAGCAGACCTCATGAGGTCAGTAGTTGAATACTCAAGGTGGTGGGCATCTGAAAAGACAAAACAGCTGAAGGCCAAAGGTATGGTTCAAACTTATGAATTAATGGGAGTGGATGATACTCTGTCTGTCCACCCTTGTACCTCCGCCGGTGATGCTCGGAATCCGGAAAGTGTTGGATCTTGAAAGAGAAAGGAGTTGGGTGGAAGCTCCACAAAGTGCACAGGGAAAAGGGCTGTAGGTGAAAAAAGAGAATCCAACGAAAGTCACTCCATTCTAAGTGTTGCTTCCATTGCGCCTGATCAGAGTACAATTGGGGAACAAGAGATAAATATCTATGTGAGTGATGATGAAGTAAGAGTGCTTTCTCGACCAGTTGAGGAAGTGATGGAGAAGGTCTTCCGAACTCCAGACAGAGGGCAAGATGAAGCCCCTATAATTTTCTTGGATGGCATACCAGCGAACCCAGGAGAAGCAGACGATGAGTTTGATCGGAATACCCTAGAACAATCAACCATTCCTGATTGGCTAAGAGCAAGAATAAAGGCCAAGGTTCCCAAGGAGGTCCACTCAACCGAGGAGGCTACCGCAGCATTCCTGGAGAAGGTGAATGAGCCCGCCGCAGCTAAACCGCCCAAACCAGCCAGGAAGTTCTCCCTGATTCAGAGAGACAGTGCCGGATTCAGGATAGTTCAGATAGCAGTGCCCAAAGAAGGAAAGACTAGGGACAATGTCACCGTAGATGACTACAAGATCACCACCATAGAGATGGGTAAGCCTACCCAGGACCAGGAGGTCCAATATTTTGACGACTCCTGTAATGTTCTAAAGACAAGGCTGGCTCATGAGAAAGAAGAGAGAAAGAAAGTGGAGGAAGAGAACCAGCAGTGGAGGAAGTATGTTCTCCATCTTACCAGCCCGCTCAACCATGAAGTCCCAGCTACTCCACCACAGGCTCTTCAACAAGGATCAATGAAGGACTATGATGAGATGAAGGGATCGTACACTCAAGAAAAGGAGTGGATTTCAGATGCTGTGATACGTGCTGACACCCTGGTAGAAAACTTAGTATCAGCGCATGAGGCAACTTCTTTGTTGATTGATCGTATCCAGGATCTATCATCCAATTGGGAAGAAGTGGATGAAATTCACAATGAAATACTCCCTCACCTAAAGGTTATCCGAGGCATGTCAAAGAAGAGCTTAGTGGATGCAGGCATCATACAGACAGGAGACAGGTATGACTTCAGCACGTGGTACTATGCTCTGGTCACTCGGATTGAAGTCTTGAAGAAATCTGAAACCAAGTGTTTTGAGATAGAGGCAAGGGTTAGAGAGATCCTAGGCAAGGTATTCCGGGTGGCATCAGAGATCTGGCAGAAAGAAAGCCTAAGGGAGAAGCATTTACAAGCAGAGAACCTGAGAGCCAGGATTCAGACAAGCTTCTTCCGAGATTCAGGGATGATTGACAAAGGCGATCTTTCTAAGATTGCAAACTTCCTCTCCATCGATGACAACTTCCTCACCCAGGCAGTAGAGTGGGAAGGCATCCTTGCTACGTGCGCCGACGATGTGGATCTCGTCGATTTCCAAATTGGCGGTTTGCCAAGTGTCACCATAGAGGAGGTCAAGCTCGTGGTGTCCAGATACGTTGAATCTCTGAAAGAGGAAAGTGGCCGCTCACCTTAGTAAAATTAGCAGCTGCGCCACTTGTCACTCTTTCATTTACTTGAACTGATAGTATTTCGGGAAACCCTAATTAGGGTTTAGGACTTTCAATCTTGGCCCTTGATCACTGTTTGATCTCGGCCATTCAGTTATTTTTGAGAAACTATATAAGGCTACCTCCTCTCATTTGGAGAGTGTGAGGTTTTTGATGTATTGTTGCTTAAGGTCATTTCCAGATAATATATTGCATGGGCGCTGCTTTGTAATCTCTATTATTTGAATGATTTGCATGGTTTCAATTGCCTCAACACTTAGTTAGAAATAATTTAGATTTGCTTTCATTGTTGTTAATTTGAATGAAGGATTTGATAAGTATCAATTGATGGTGTATTTCCGCTCATACTTTTGGTAAATGGATGATTTCCATTCTACCGTGCAAAGTTAGTCTGAGCCCATCCCCTGTGCATCCCAACATCTCGATCATAAGCACAACCCATTGAAGATTGCACTGGCCTTGTGTAGTTGTCCCTAGTGTGGCGAAGCAAGGTTTGGTTTCTCGAAAGCATCCAGTTGATACCGTCTCCAAAATTCGTAGGATTAGATTAGCCCTCCTAAACCCTATCCCTTTTTCCCTTTCTTTTGAAAGTCTAAATCCCAAAAAATCCCCCAAAAAAAGAAGAGCCTAAAATTGCTAAATCCATCTAAGTCCAACAGTTCAAGAATACTCGTCAAACATAAGTCCCCCTTGAAAATTTCAGCATACACTACCCAAGAAGCTATTCCACTAAAGTCGCTTGTTCGCACATATAGACCTTGGAATCAGTAGTGATTTTTCAGGAGAGGATAGAATACCTTCGGGTATCCTATCCTAATGTTTGGTAGATGATAAAACAGACACCAACACATCTCAAGTCTTCTTTTGTAATAATTTCATGTGTGAATAAAGATATATTTTTATGCATTGTCATATCTATTCATGTATTTATTTGTCATATAGTGAAGTAAACAATTTGGTGGTTGTAGGAGTTCATCCTACAATCTCTAAACACTAGACCAAGAACATACCCTACTAATGTTGCCATATCTATCTATGTGATTATGTGCAAAGAACAAACAAACCTCTAGAGTCCATCTCTAAATAATGGAGTCTAACCATGTTTGGTGGAATGGAAGATAAAATATTAGAATTATTGGAACCCACAAACTCTAGTATCAAGTCCAATACTAATTGATCAATCAAATCTGCCCAACAAACTAAAAAAGGCCTTTTCTCTTGAAAAACTAGGTCCCTATTTTCACAAATCCGTCTACTCATTGTTCTACCTAAACACATGAACCCTCTACAAATCCTTGGTAGCCTCAAGTAAAGTGTAGTTGTACCATCTGACTACTTGACTTCTCTGAAGCAACAAACGAGCATTGTCTATTAAGCCAAAGGATATAAACATGAGAGTAATCCTCATCCTCTAACTAATCACTATCCCTCTGATAGCCAAAGCATGCTCTCAACCTACACTACTGTCCTCATCATTAGGATATGCAAGTACATGGAATCATTCATCAGCTATCCCACTCAAAATCAACTTCTGCTCAAAAGCAACCATAGCCTCCTCCCATGTACAATCCAACTCCGATTTTGTCTGACTTGGATCTAGTTATACCTTCATAAACAATTCTCAAGCAGCTGAGGTCTTGGATTGCCAAAAGGAAAGGTCTCAAGTATTTTCCTTGAATTTCCAATGTAGTTGTATCTCTAATAAAATCTAAGCCATCAATGTCCAAGTACTCAAGAGCCATCACCATGACTTAACTCTACCATAAATAAACTCTCGTGGCAAAAGTGTTAACAAGTAATGGAGCAGCACTTTCAAATGTTGCCAACTCCAAAAAAGTTGAGCTAGAAGAGGGTGATTCTACCAAATAAACAAATACGGTGCTGGCATCTAAAGGCCCAACACATATCATCACAAAACAATGCATGCCTACACATGGCAGCCAAACAAAAGGCAACACATAAGATACACCACCCAACTCAGTGATTGCACCACCATTCACATGAGTATTATTATTTGAAAAATCTTAAACATGAAAAACAATAGCTTGAGAGAGATTCTTCGAGGGGTATTTGTGTAACTAGGACAAAAATTGTAGGGACTATGGTGGCTGCAATCACAGGCATGTCATTCCTCAACCATATTCTACTCTCTTTCCAAAATCTTCTCTTCAAAAGACTCTTCTCAAAACAACTAGTATACTCATTCAATATATCAAATACCATCGATTTCTATAATGCAAATGTTCTATTTCTAGACTTGCAGATTTAGCTTACAAAGGGGACTTGGCTAAACTCTTCTTGACTAGACAAGTCTTCCTTGTAGGTGAGGATTTGTCTTTTTGCAAAGACTTGTCATCATGTGTCCTAGCGGTGCCAACCCCATGTGTTTCCACATGAATAATTTTGACTCTTATCTTATCCCAATTGGAATATATACCTCACTCAACTAGCATGTTGGCCTTGGTCAATAAGATCACATCTAATAGCAACCCAATTGCATGTTCATCCAAGAAAAACCCTTTTTAGTTGCAGCGCTTGAACACATGCAAGAAACTACATCTGTCCACTTATAAACCATGCTATGAGCCAGGACATCCATATATTCAACCAACCACATAGGGATACCTAAAGACCCAATACACCAAGAAAGGGTTAATTCAAAAAGCATATTCCGTCTCTCCTCCACAATTACATCTCGATCCACTGATTGTCATACACTATGATAGTTTGAAGTTTAACCTCCTTTCTTGACAAGGTGATCCACATTGGATCATTAAGTTTTAGCAAAATAAGCTAAGACACTATTCTCAAGAAGGTTTTGTGACAAAAAACAATTTCACAGTCTTTTCCCAAGAGGTTTAGACAACAATGCAGGACCAACAGTTCTAGGGTCTACAGGGGCAGAGTTGTGTCTGAGGTTATTCAACTCTTTTGATGTGAAGTTCAATAAACGGAATCCTGAAAAAAGTAGCATTCCATGGATGGTGCAGAACTGCTAGTTCAAGCAAGGGGTAATAGTGTAACCCCGTGTTTATACAAGAGGCAGTCATGTACTACCAACTTATTTGTTGGTGGTTTCACAACTGTTGTGGTTGGTGCTGAACTATCAGTGTTAAAAGCAGTAGTTTTAACCTAAGTCGCCCAATTCACCGAATTTCACCCATGAAATTCGAAATTCAGCGAACTTCAAACAATTGCTAAAAAATTATTCAAATTCGCTTCAAATTTGTTTGGTTAAATAGCGTAGTATATTTAATAAAATATATTTGAGGAAAATGTTTATTGAAGGCGTTTTTTTGGGTCTTCTTAAGAGTTTGAGACGATTTTTCTGCCTTTCTAGGGCTCCGCCTTCATCTGGGTTTTCAACGGCCCTCCCTACATTTATTCCTCACTTTTGCTTCGACTAGCACAGGGGCATTTTGAATATGGAAGCAGCAAAAACATGGCGGTAGACATTTCTAAGGATTCTAAAACAATGGGTGTTGATTGGGTTTTGAAATGATTCGCGTCAAGCGATTAAGTCTTCACAAACTTTACATTTAAATAGTTTTATAATTATTATTAATTTAGGTCACAAACTTTACATAGTAGATAGTTTTATAATTATTAATTATTATTAATTTATGAATTTATTAGGATTCATCTTTTATAAATAATATAATTATATTTAAAGTTAAATATTTATAATTTATTAGCATAACAACATTTGTAATTAATAAATATAATTAATGTAACTATATTTAAAGTTAAATATTTTTGTCTAAGGGGTTGAGCTTAACTGGTTAAAACATTGGGTTCTCATTGTGAAGATCCAAGTTCAATTCCCAATAGGGACATCTAAAGTAAAATTCTAAGCTATGACTCTTGGCCTTCCAAAGGATGGGGAAGGTCTTGGGGTCAATCTAATCAAACATAATAATAATAATAATTCAAAGATATGTAATGGGGATGGGGCCCCCTACTGTGGCCCCACTGGTTCATAGCTCCAGTCAAAATCTATTCAAGGCTTCGGCCAATTACCTATCAAAAAAAAAAAAGTTAAATATTTTTAATTTATTAGTATAATTTTATATGTTTAAAATATTATCTAGATTTTAATATTTTTATATATAAATATAATACTATATATTTAAGATTTTATATTATTTAATTTATAAATAATGAATTTAATTTGTATGTTGATTTTGCTCATTAAATATATAATATATGTTTTGTATGTAGTATTAAATTAATTTTTTATTTTATACTAATTTTATATGTTTTTGTGTGCACAAATCTAAATCAATTTAACAATTTTAAATTATTTTTATCTTTTTGTGAATATATTATTTATATTTAAAAAAATTAAATTTATATAAGGCGAACTTCATCCGAATTGTTTTTCCGAATTTTTTGCCCTTGCCAAACTTCATTCGAATTTTATGGTTGCCAAACTCGAATTCAAATTCAAATGCGATGACTTAGGTTTTGACTACATCAAGCAGCAATTTCACGGGATAAAAAGAATTCATAGAATACAACTATCTACGGTGTCTCTTTCTTTTTTGAGTCTTTCCAGCTTCCTTCTAAAGCTTCTAGAAATCTATATATGTAAATTATCTCATTATGGACAAACTGTAAAGGGTTGGTCAAGTAAGATATCGGTTTTTGTAATGTCCCTTTCATGTAGTTGTAAGTGTGTAATGTCCCCTACTAGGTTTTGATCAATTTTAACCATAATTAATCTATTTTCAAAGTACTTATGACTTAAACTAACTTGATTAAGAGTCAAGACTACCTTAACATGTATCAAATCTAGAATGTTCTATATTTCTTTAGTCAATCAAGTTCTTGGTATCTTACCATACTAAATAGTTAATCTTATTCTGATTCATTTATAATAGATCATTACATATTTATTAATTACTATTTATATGAATTATTACTAGTTTCTAAAGGTATTATATTAACATTTATTATTATCAATATCTATATTTAAAATCGTTCTATTATTCCTTACTCTGATTTGAGTATATTTAAACATAAATAAATAAGTAAATTAAGTAATATTACCAATAATTTGTGTATTAGCTAATATCCTATTATATAAATTACTAATACTAGTACTTAAAAATTACTTGTTAGTAATATGTTTGGTGGCTGGTCATGGCAGACAGATCTGACGCATGTCAGATCTGGTCTGCCACTATCATGATAATTGGTATCCTTATTAAATACATAATGCACTCTATATTAATATTTTTATTAATATTAAATTCTGCATAGAAGCACTATCGAACTTCCTATAGTAAGAATACACCCCCATGCACACCATCAAGGTCAAGGATGCTACCGCCTATAGCTTAATACAGTTCTGATCGGTCGTTTCTATTTGTCCACATGGTGCCTTATCACCTGATCACAAGTCTCTAAATGTTTGGCCTACTTCAAATTAAGGCAGCATGATATGTAGATATGTCTTGAGTCGACCTATTACCTCTACTTCCCTCCAACACTCCTCCGCAATTAAGGCAGCATGACATGTAGATATGTCTTGAGTCGACCTATTACCTCTACTTCCCTCCAACACTCCTCCGCAAGCAAACCGCATGGCCCATATATATATATCTCCTTAACGGAATAGAATGATTGGAAGCTTAAGTCTTCCAAGGGTGGCAACCCTTCGTATGATGTGTTTGCCTTTGACTATATCTAAACCCGTGTCTCTCTACTAAGACCGTTGATTTAGTTGATAATAATATCGTTCCCTTAATAATTATCATGATTAATAATTGTCTGAATGTATAGATGTATTTTTATTTAATTTGTTCTTCTTTAGAGTGATTACTGATTGACTTAATCAATTAGTAATTTATTATTTCTAGATATATTAAATTAAATGAAAATTTAATCAACTGCTATAACAAATATATTAAATAAATAATCAGCTATCAAAAAATCACCATATCAATTGATACAGGCCATGTAATATTTGTTTATAATATATGTAATATAATATTAATTTAAATATTTCACGAATATTATTATTGATAAAAAAAATTAATTAATAAATATTTAATAGTTTTTATTAATCATTTGTTGATTACATTAATTAATAATAATTATTGCTTTATTTTATATATATATATATATATATATATATATAACGATCAAGGAGGGGTCATGACAAAGTGCCGGTCAAGGACCCTTAGCTTATTTTGATTCCCATAAGGTTATTTGAGAGTAAAAAGGGTATAGCAAATTGATTAAATTAAGTTGTTTAAGTGTGGACAACTTTTAATTATTTTATTGTTATATGGTGAACAATTAAAGTGAAAGGTGACTTTATGGGCACCCAAAATATGAGTTTCAATTTAAAATTCACGTGGAAGAATAAAATAAGTAAAAAATGTTTTGTTTTTTCAAAAAAAGCAACAAAAAGCCAAAAAAAAACTGTCAAATTTTCTCTAAACCTGTGAAAACGAGAAATACAGGTAGAGCTGCAAATTGTTAATTTTAAGATCAGACCGATAAATATGGATAGCAAAATCAGAGAACCAAATCAATGAACACAAAGAACACCAAAATACCCTAGGAAAACCTCCCTCTTGGAGGTGAAAAACCCAGCAACTAAATTCAGATCTTTATTAGGCAAATCAGTATGAGTCTTTACAACTGTACTTCAACACTTGAAGTACTCAGAACAGCAGGGTATGCACAGCAGTAATAACACAATAAGAACTTATCTGCAATATGAATGCTGATCAATAATAATAGGTACAGATCAAGGAGGATATTTGCTGACTTTGAGAACTTCACTCCACTTGGACTCAAGTTCGCTGCCCCTAGAATGAAGTCGCTGTCTTTAGGGATGACTTTGTTGTTCTTGACAGTATCTTCGCTGTCCTTAAGTATATCTTCGCTAACCTTGGAATGATGTTCGCTGACTTTAGGAGAAGGTTGCTGCTGATAAGAATATAATTCGCTGATCACTGCTGCTAAATGAAGAGTGTATTTGCTAAGTGTATGTAGATACAATGACTAAGCCTTTGTATATATATGTGACTTGGCCTCTCAATTCACCCTAGGTTGGCCCTTTCAACTTGGCACCAAAACATAGGGGTTACATTACAATATACATAGGATAGGGCCTGCCCTATTCAGAAGTTACAAGTTACATTCAATATAGGACCACAAATTACATCGCCCAATTAGGGTCAGTCCTAAAGTAAATATTAAATAATTGAATTTTGCCAAATAGTTACGGCTAGGGCCGACAAGCCAATTAGCCATCAAAAGATGCTAGGTCGGCCCTAAAAGGGATCCGACCTAGCTACAACATCAACACAAATTACATAATTACATAAATTGAGATGAAGGAAAAATTGTGAATAACTGCTTAATTGACTTAGGAATGAGGACAATATATAAAGCAGGAGATGAGCCGTCTAGAATGGCAACCGCCAACTAGAAAATAGACATGCAACTCCATGCAAGATTGCACAACTAAGCAATCATAATCTTAACAACCTAACAACTAGCAAACTTACCTAGAGGAATATTCTACACTAAGACCCCCCCCTTAAGTGTAGCTAGGTGAATGCAAAGATATGGGTCTTGGCAACAAAGCTTGTTCAAGAACCCAATTACAAAGAGGAAAGGAGAAAAACCAAGCGAGAAAAACTCCTAACCATTTATCCAAACTAAAGAAGAAAGCTGCAACTGTTGATGAAGAACTGCAAATGAATCCACACTACAACAAGATTATATCAGAGTCATAGAAACCGCTGCACAAGTACCTCTAAGATACTCTCAAATGCTCAAAAATATAGTTGTACATATTCTGCACTACTCAAATGGATGAAGAAGAAGAAGAAGAAGAAAGAATTTTAACGTCCACGAGGCTAAGAATAGCCTATGGGACAATCTGATCAAGCAGAATCAGTTTTTTTAAAGGTCTGATCTCTGCTTATTCAGGCTGATGATGAGAGCACCCATCTTCACGATATGCTCCTCGCTGAACAGGTTATACCATGTGCTGGCAGTTAGGAAATTGGCAAACTTCTCCTGGCTGACTTTAAGTGCTTCACACTCCAAGATAAAATGTTTTTTAGTTTCCACACTCCCGCTGACGCAAAACGGGCAAACTCTTTCTTCCCAAATCTCTTTTGGCCTTTTCCACCGCCCGGTCTCACACCGAAGTTGGTGAGAGTTGGTTCTAAGCTGTGCGATTAGAATTTTAGCCTTCTATGATATATTAGCCCCTATATAGACTTTTTGAAGATGATCATAATTGGGGTTGAACTCATTAATATAGTATTGTTTCTTCCTTCCCAACCCAATACTCCAATTTTTCTTGTAAAACTTTTCCATAACAAAGACCTTTATCTGCTTGCTATTTGTGGGGCATGAGTTCAAATAAATATCCCATTTTTTCAACCATTTGATGTTTTGTTTCATCCACGTCTTCTTCCTTTTGCACAAAGTGTCATTGACAACAACCTTAGGCCATCTATCTTCTCCCATTTGCTCGGTTCTTTTTAAATAGCTAATGAGACGCACCATAGCAGCTGCCTCAATAGGGGCAGCACCCGTTTCACTTAACATGATATCATATGGGACCGTGCTTTTAATTTTGAACTTGCTTGTGATCAAACGTTTTTGAATTCTCTCAATTTGCTTCCATTGAGAATCTAAGGTACTGCTGGCCCAAACTTCACAACCATATAGAGTAACCGGCAACACCAAAAGCCTCAAAAGTGTTTGGATGGTTTTCCAATCCCAAAGCTCAGCCTCTCTGCATCTATTTTGAAGTGCATAGAGTGCCTTACAACTGCCTAGAGTTCTCTTCTTCCTGCAACCTTCCCAACTAAGACTCTTGTTGAAATCAATTCCAAGGTATTTGTAATCTGCAACTTCTTCAAGAATGCAACCTTCAAAGTAAAACTTAAATTGCTCTTGTTTCCTTCTACTTGAGAAAACCATGATTTTCGTCTTGCTGATATTAACTTGCATTCCCACAATATTGTAAAAGCGCTCAAGGGCAAATAAGTGCTCTTGCAAACCAAGGACGGAATTAGCAAGCAAAATGAGGTCATCAGCATAAAGGAGCAGCCTTATCACAAATTCACCCAATTGAATACCATCACCATTCTGCATGTTTAACCATTCTTCAAGTTTGTCAATGTATAAGCCAAACAAGGTAGGGGAAAGAGGACACCCTTGTTTGACACCAATATCACTCCTAAAACTAGTTGAAATGCCATCAGGAGTTCTGATTTTCACTTTAACCTCCTCATAAAGCCTATGAACAGCAGCCCTAAGATGAGCCGGGATACCAAGCTCTTCCATTCTATGCCACAGTTTGTCACGTGGGACTGTGTCAAAAGCTTTTTTGAAATCAACAAAGCAACAGAAGACATCTTCCTTTTTCTCCCAGGTTTTTGCGATGATGTGTCTCAAAGTAATACCATGATCAACTGTGGAATGTTTAGGTCTGAAACCAACTTGGCCTTTTGCACATTTATGATTTTCTTCTGCCCATTTGCTGATTCTATTTTCTATCATGCTGCCAAATAACTTAGCAAACAAAGGATTGATCATTATACTCCTATAGTTGGGGGGGTTATTGACATCTCCACTTTTGAAAAGAGGTATAGCAAGACTTGTAATCCAATCTTTAGGAAACCCATGAGGAATGATGTTATTGAATATTTTTGCAATATGAGGGGCAAGGACTTTCATGCCCCACTTGAGAAACTCTGCTTGAAGTTCACCTAAGTCTTTAGCTTTACTAACACCCAATTTCTTAATACCCAATTCAATTTCTTGCACAGTGAAAAGATTAGTAGAAATGTTGACCAAGGGTGGGGGAGCCACCTCCAAATCATGTTCATAAAGTTGCCTAGCATAATCAAACCATTGAGTGGCTGTGATACTATTGTCAGTCTGTTTCTTTTTTGATTGCAACTCTTTCCAAAAAAGTTTGGGATTACATTTGCTAAGAAAAATTAACTCTTCCCTCCTAGTACACATAAAATCAGCTTTCCTTTTCTTTAAAATCTGTTTGTAAGCTTTGATGTGAGTCTCTTTATTATTTGACTTTCTTAAACCTCTTCTAGCCATTTTGCATTCCTCATCAAACCAAGCATTCACCGGGAAACAATTTGTCTCAGATTTTTTGTTTTTTGTTCTTTTGCATTTTGAGAGGGCCACATGGATCAGATTTGTTAACTTATGACTGTTGAGATCATGAAATGTCTTTTTCTCCCATTTAAGAAGTCTCTCCAAAGCAGCCTGGAAGATACAAGCGTTTTCTTGCGTCAAAAGAATTTTGCCCTTTGAATGTTGTTGTAGGGAAGGTTGATTTTTTTCCACATAATACCTCTTTTCTGCCCAAACAATACTTAAATAGATCGGTTTGTGATCTGATTTGAGGTCCCATAAATGTTCACCAATCACCATATCTTCGATTTTTTCACATAGGCTATGTGAACAAACAATGTAGTCAACCACACTCGCCCCATTGTAAGTGTTGCAAGTGAAATTGCTGGAATTTGTCCATCTAATCAGACCATTACAGATAATTAAGTCAAACATGCCACAGAGAGTAAGCAACTCTTCCCCAAATTGGTTGCAATCATTGGTGTCTTCTGACACTCTCTCCCATTGATGATTTTCTTCTTCTAGGAGCCAAATAGGATTACAATCATCTTTACAGCTAAAGATGCAAGCCTGTTCACTTGCAGTTCTAGCATTGAAATCCCCCACAAGGAGGACCTCGCCAAGCTGAGAGAACACATCAATATCTTTTTTTAGGGCAGCAAAGGGGTCTTTGCTGTTAAGACCACATTTCTTGTAAGTTTTGGAGACCTGCGGAGCAAAATAACATGCTGCAATCTTAATAAAATTTTAATTTTCTGAGATCTTAAACCATAAAAACTGTTTATTGGAGTCCTCTTTTTCAAGCTGAATGAGACGCCCTTCTTTTTCTTTCACTAACACCAATATCCCACCATGACCCTTGCCATTGCTAGCTGCTTTGTTCCACACTGTCATTTTTGAGTTACCTTCGAATGTGGGAGTTTTACAACCTTCGTGTTCATGAGTCTCAACAAGACAAATAACGTCTCTACCTTCCGCAATAGGCCCTAACCCAGGCCCACGTCTCCAAGGGTAGCCTCTACAGTTCCAACAAACTAGACTCAAAGAGGCCTGGGTAGATCTTGATTGCTATTTGCCTTGGGATGCAAGACTCAGTGCTAAGTCTTCATCTCTATGTGGCTGAAAGGTTTTTGTTGCAATGTACCCAGCTCCATTTGTTGTTGTTGTTTTGCTGCTCTCTTGTTGCTTTGTCCTATTTTGGGGACCAAAATATGCAATTACTGCTTTGCCATTGAACAACCACGCTCTTTTTCCTTCATCTCTAGCTGCCCTAATCTTTGCCATTTCAGCCCTTCTTTCTTCTAGTTGTCTCATAGTTAGATCTTCATCCAAGAAAAAATGAGTACCCTTTAGAAGTTGCTTCTTACTTAACAAATTTTGCTTGTCACGAACACTTGGTAAGATAACCTTTATAGGCCTATTTTTCCCATCACATAATTTGCCAACTCTCCAAGATTTAGTGATTTGCCCTTGCCAAAGTAGCATATCTTAAGAAGTCTCTTGCAAGGTCAAGAGTGTGTTCATTTTTCCCATAATCCCTCACTCCCTTGATGATTACATTTGTTGCTCTTCTTTGCCTTTCTTTGAGCTCTTTATCTTGTGTTTCGTCTACCCGAAAAAAAATTTCCTTACCCATGTTTGTAGTCTCTTTGCTAATGTTGGCCCAAGTTTTGGTAACTTCTGAGAAACTGCTTTTACCTTCTATGCTTTCTGCCTTCTTATTTATGCGTGCTTGATCCAAAGATTCCTCCATCCCACCATGTAATGCCTTGGCATTAAGCCCCTCACTATGTGCTGCTACTGAAACCTTTAAAATTAGCCATTCATCTTTCACATTTTGCCATCCATCCTTCATGTTTTGCCACTCAGATTTCCCAACAGCAAGCACATCCTACAGAAATGATATTTGTTCTTTCAATGCTTTATTGTTGTCTGCTAGGGACTTATAAGCTGCTGTCAACACCTGTATTTTAATCTCTTTTTGTTGTTCTTTAGCCTCCAAAGCCTCCAACCTCCTTTTGGCATTTAATAGTTCTTGCACATATAATTCAGATGACCAAGTTAGAGGAGTGGAAATAGGGCTATAAATGTCAGAGTCGTCAGGATCGCTGCTGCGAAAGGGCATGTAATTCCCTCTACCTAACCAAGGGGATTTCTTGGTGTAACCTTTGCAACTGAGACTCTGATTACTGTTCTTATGATATTGTTTTTTTCTCTCCTGTGCATATCTTAACCGAGCATGTCTACGTTTCAAGATACCCCTAAACTGTTTGGCATTAACCCAGATCCATTTACCAGTTTTAGTAGTTGAGGCAATTTTCACTTGCCCCAAGTGATTTGTTTCAAAAAGTTCTGGAAGTTCAAGAATACTCTCTAAAATTGGAGGAGTTTGTTTTTCCATTGCCAGGAAAGATACAAAAAAGGCAGCAAAAACAATTCAGAAAAGACAAAGAAGAATCTAACCTAATGGGATGCAGTCCAAATGGGACCCAACCTTGTACAAATCCCACCAAATGATCAAATAGGTACATGATCTTTTAATACAAAAATTGATCGTCTAAAGACAAGAAGATATGATTCTACAAAAATGTGCTCCAAACTGAAGAACTACAAAGATGTCCTCCGGTTGGGATGATGCCATTTTTTATCCAATGCTCAATATTGTCCCACTAGAAAGAAACTCTGGAAACACACAAGGATGTGACATTGGAATCTCATTAAGTCAAGAACCTTGCTAGAAAGAATCTCTAGGAGCGAACAAAGTTGCAACACTAGAATCTCATGAAGACAAGAACTTAGAACAAAAGAACACTTTTGGTTGCCTACTGGAGGAAGAGTGTTGAGCTCAGTGGTTAATTAACAACTTTTAATATTCTAAGTTTGTTTATTCAGGAAGCTTATTAAAAGAAACCTATACTAGATGCTTTAAGAAGAAACCCCCATATAAAACTTTATATAAGTTCAATTTTTACAAAGCCTCGAATTTTCCTACATCTTTATCATGCGGTGCTTGCAAAGCACATACAATTTTTTAAAAATCAACATAGGAAGAAAGCAAGGAGCATGTGAAAAATTAGGGGAGGAACATGCATGTATCTAGAAACAAAGATTTACATCTACCTCCATGGTGATGATAATCTTCATAGAAATCTGCCTGAAGACTAAAGAGAAGAACTCGCTTGAAAAAGACAAATTGAAATAAAAAGCAGATCAATGCTGCCTTGACAGAGAAGATGATGGTGGTCAATGCTAAAATGAAGATCACTTAGCATCCATGTTGGAAAAGTCAATGATTTAGAAAATCACGGCCAGCAAAGACAAGATCACGCCATCAAATGCCTTCTCCAAACAAGTCGCCTAGCAAATCACACCTAAAAATGCAATAAATTTGCACAATATACAAACGAATTTGCACTCGTACCAGACTGAGCTCTGATACCATGTAAAACTTTCTCTAAACCAGTGAAAACTAGGAATATAGGTAGAGCTGCAAATTACATACTTGCATAAATTGACATGAAGAAAAAACTGTGAATAACTGCTTAATTGACTTAGGAATGAGTACAATATATAAAGCAAGAGATGAGCTGTCTAGAATGACAATTGCCAACTAGAAAATAGTCATGCAGCGCCATGCAAGATTGCACAACTAAGCAATCATGATCTTAAAAACCTAACAACTAGCAAACTTATCTAGAGGAATATTCTAGGCCGAATATCCTACACTAACAAAAACTTTTTCGAAAGAGCAACAAAAAAGCTATTTAAGTAGGGTTTGAGCAAGAGATTGGCATCCATTGTTCATTATCAAATTCTCTTATTGTGAAGATTGAACTCTGTTCATCTTCCTCAGCCAAAGAACGAAAACCCTTTAGGCAATCAATGTCATGGACAAAAAATCACCCAGCTAATTGAGTGGATTCATACAAGATTCACCAGAGTGCTAATTGTTAAAAAGATTTGTGGAGATTGGAAAGGAATATCTGATATATCATTCTCGGATTGGTATTTTGATTTACAATGGAGTTACAAGTTTTAGATTTATCAAAAAATATAAATCAATTTCCAGTATGGAGATGTGTGTTGAATAAACAAAATAATGTTATTATTTACAAAATGTTGATCAAACCCTAGCTGTGAAGTTATTTGAAAATAATTCAAATATTTTATTGGCCTTGAACCCAGTCGTACTATTGTAAAGTAATATGGACAGGTTAAAGGCTGGTCATACCAAATTTGCCCCATATATAGTTGTCATACATAAGAAAGGAAAGGGACGCGATTATTAAAAGAAGGACTTGACTCAAGTTTCAAGATTATTGGTGCCTCTAACTACAGCTACACTTTTTGTAGGAGGTAAACATTGCATTAGAGGATGGTCACAGCACTTTGTGAAGGTAAATATTAGACTGCACAGTTCACCTTGGGCAGTCTAATGTATTTTCTAATCTATATTAAAAAAAATTATTGTTTGGGAAGTTTTTCAATGAGTTTCAATAAGCAGTCAGCCTCCATTTAAATGACAGAATTTTCATCTACTTTTTATTATGTGTGGAATAAATTATAGCACCTACAACAGATGTTCCAGCTGTATTTGTTATTTGAATGAGTAGCCACAGCAGATTTTCCAGTTGCATTTTCTATTTGAATGAGCAGCCACAGCAGATGTTCCAATTGCATTTTTTTTAATCAAAGGGGTAAAAATTTATTCATACAAAGAAAACAATGATACAATAAAAGGGCTACCGCCCAGATCCAACACGGCATCCATAAATCCAACCAACAACAACCATCAAAACAAAGAAGAGGGAATTGTAAAACCCTGAAAATCCAGCCCATTAGCCAAGTAAATCCTCACCAACCAACCTCTCTAGCCTTTAAGAGCACTCTAGAGGAAGGTGCTCCCAATCTCCAATATTCCAATCAGTACCCTGCTCAAAAGCCCATTTGACCAAACAATGCACAACACCATTCCACTCTCTCAAGATGTGGACAAAAGCAACAAAATCCAAATATCTCCTTAGCCTAAGAATCTGTTGGGCCACCGAAGTCAAGATTGAAGACATACCTCGAAGTAGACTTCCTGTCATCAACAAATTTCATGCAATTTGAGTCTGTAAAACCAATCAGCCAAGGATCTTTGCTTCTACTATAGAGAATGCCAAAGTCAGGTGACCCTTTCACATATCTCAGTATACACTTCACTACAACCCAATGTTCTGCTTTGCGGGCTGTCATGAAACAAGATATGTAGCTCACAACATAACTAAGATCAAGTCTAGTGGTCGTAAGGTAGATAAGGTTGCCAACTAGTTGCCTGAATGCTGACTTATTCATCACAAGTGAATCTGATTTGGCTGACACTTTTAACCCTTTCTCCATTGGTGTAGATGAAGAATTGCAATCTTGCATCCTAAACTTCTCCAACAAACTCTTAGCAGACTTTGACTGGGAGATGAAAATGCTGCCACCTATCTGCCAAACCTCTACACCAAGACAATAATGCAAAAGTCCCAAATCTGTCATATCAAATGCTTGACATCATCAACATAGATGACAAGAAAAATGGTGTCATTACCAGCACACTTGACATACAAATTGGGATCAAAAGGACTTCTCTAAATGCCCTATTCAACCAAGTACTGATCAATCTTTATGCACCATGCCTTAGGGGCTTGTTTTAGGCCATAAAGAGCCTTCACCAGCCTGCATACCTAGTGCTCTTTGCCTACAACCTTGAAACCTTGAGGCTATGTCATGCAGACCTCTTCCTCCAAATCACCATTGAGGAAGGCCCTCTTTTGTCCATTTGATGGGCTTTCCAACCAAACTCAGCTTCAATGACTAGAACTAGTCGGATGGTGGTCATCTTCGCTATGGGAGCAAAGGTTTTCCTCGTGATTAACTCCTTTTTGTGAGAAGCCTTTAGCCACCAACCGAGCTTTGTATTTATCAATTGTCCCATTAGCTTTGTATTTCACTTTGTAGACCCATTAGCAACCAATGGATTTCTTCCCAGGTGGAAGATCTAATAGGACCTGTTGGTGTCTGTTTTATCATCTACCAAACATTAGAATAGGATACCCGAAGGTATTCTATCCTCCTGAAAAATCACTACGGATTCCAAGGTCTATATGTGCGAACAAGCGACTTTCGTGGAATAGCTTCTTGGGTAGTATATGCTGAAAATTTCAAGGGGGACTTACGTTTGGCAAGTATCTTGAACTGCTAGACTTAGATGGATTTGGCAATTTTAGGCTCTTCTCTTTTTTGGGGGGGGATTTTCTAGGAATTTAGACGATCAAAAGAAAGAAGAAAAGGATAGGGTTTAGGAGGGCTAATCTAATCCCACGAACTCTGGAGACGGTGTCAACTGGATGCTCTCAAGAAACCAAACTTCGCTTCGCCACACTAGGGACAACTACACAAAGCTGGTGCAATCTTCAATGGGTTGTGCTTATGGTCGAGATGTTGGGATACACAGAGGATGGGCTCAGACTAACTTTACACGGTGAAATGGAAATCATCTATACACCAAAAGTATGAGCGGAGATACACCATTGATTGACACTTATCAAAATCCTTCATTCAAATTAACAACAATGAAAGCAAATCTATATTAATTTTAACTAAGTGTTGAGGAATTTTGAAACCATGCAAATCATTCAAACAATAGGGATTACAAAGCAACGCACATGCAATATATTATCTGAAAATGACCTTTCGCAACAATACATCAAAAACCTCACACTCGCCAAATGAGAGGAGGTAGCCTTATATAGTTTTTTCAAAAATAAATAAACGGCCGAGATCAAACAGTGATCAAGGGCCCAGATTGCAAGTTACAAACCCTAATTAGGGTTTCCTAAAACTCTACCAATTGGAATGAGTAAGAAGAGGACATGTAGCACAGCTGCTAATTTCACTGAGGAGAATGTCCAGTTTCCTCTTTGGTAGATTCAACGTATCTGGACACGATTAGCCTAACTTCTTCCAGAGTGACACTTGGCAAACTGCTAATCTGGAAATCGATGATGTCCACATCATCAGTACACGTGGCGAGGATGCTCTCCCACTCGACTGCTTGAGCCAGAAAATTCTCATCGATGAAGAGAAAGTTCGCAATCTTTGACAGATCACCCTTGTCAACCATTCTGGAGTCCCTGAAGAAGCTGGATTGGATCCTAGCCCTCAGGTTTTCTGCCTGCAAGTGCTACTCCCTTATACTCTCCTTTTTCCAGATTTTGGATGCTACATGGAACACCTTACTCAAAATTTCTCCAATGCTCTCCTTTGTCTCACAGCACTTAGCCTCGGATCTTTTCAAAACCTCGATCCGAGTGACTAGTGCATAATACCAGGTACTGAAATCGTACCTGTCCCCAGCTTGGATGACGCATGTATCCACCAAACTTCTCTTTGACAAGCCTCGGATTATTCTTATATGTGGAAGTATCTCATCTTGAATCTCACCGATATCTTCCCAATTTATGGCCAAGTCCTGGATACGGCTGATCAATGAAGTAGCAGATTCATGAGCTGACACTAGATTTTCTATCGTTGTATCAACTCGCACTGAAACATCTGAAATCCATTCCTTGGCCTGCGCAAATGTACCCTTCATGTCCTCATATTCCTTCATTGATTCCTATTGAAGAGGCTCTAGAGGGGTGATGGGGATCTCGCGGTTGAGTGGCCTGGTAAGGTGAAGAACATATTTCTTCCACTGTTGGTTTTCTTCTTCAACCTTCCTCCTCTGTTCTTTTTCTTGGGCTAAACTAGTCTTGAGGGCGTCACAAGAATCATCGAAGTACTGGACCTCTTCATCCTGGGTAGGCTTACCTAGTTCTATGGTAGTGATCTTGTAATCATCAGGGGTAACATTGCCTCTAGTTTTCCCTTCCTTGGGTACCACTATCTGGACTGTCCTGAAGCCTGCATTGTCTCTCTGGATCAAGGAAAACTTCCTAGCTGGCTTGGGTGGTTTGATCACGACTGGCTCATTCACCTTCTCCAGAAAGGCTGCGGTGATTTCTTCGGAATGGGCTGCCTTGGGGACCTTTGCCCTTACCTTCTCTCTTAGCCAATCAGGGACAGTCGATTGCTCAATGGCATTCTGATCAAACCCGTCATCTGCCTTCTCTGGTTCAGTATTTATACCATCCAAAAAGACTAATGGTGGATTAGGCGTTTCAACTTCTACAGCTACATCCTGCCTTCTACTTGGAATTTGGACAAATGTTTCCACTACTTCTTCGACTGAAGGAGAATGCACTCTTGCTCCCTCATCAGCCATATACACCTCCATCCCCTACTCTTCAATGGCATCTGATCAGGTACGGCGGATGCAGCACTTAGAATGGACTGACCTCCACTAGACTCTCGTCTTTCTCCTACAATCTTCTTCCCAACGGCCTTCCCCGGGCTTCCAACTAGTTCCTTCCTCTTTCAGGATCCGACACTTTCCGGATTCCGAGCGTTGCTTGCAGAGGCACACGGGTTGGAAGGTAGGGAGTCATCTACTCCCATCAAATCATAGGTCAAGGTGACACCTTTAGCCTTCAATGGTTTCGTCCTTTCTGAGGTCCACCATTTGGAATACTCAACCACCGTCCTCATGAGGTCCGCCAGATCTGACTTCTCCCCTTCTGTCCAATCTTCAATGCCAATGGTTCATCCTTCACCTTATCGAAACCTGGTTGTTGAAGCTCAAGGCTATCCTTCACCTGGTCAGCAACTTTGAATACTTTTGTCGCCCTTACCATGCTTAAAGGAATCCTTGACCAGAATCTTTTCCTGATCTCGAAGCTATCGGCTGCGTTAGCCCAATAATCTTCCAGATCTATTCTATGTTCAAAGGCCATCCCTTCGACTCTTCTTATGTTGTGGAACGGGTCGAAGTTCTTTCTTGCCTTGTATTGGTAGAAGGGATACCAAGCCAATTCCTTCTCAGCCGTTGCAGCAACTTGTCATGATGGGCATGTCTCCAGCCCATTCCCGATTGTGAGAGAAGAGGTTCCTGCCTTTTTCTGCTTATCTCTTTGAATTGCCATATACCCTTCTAATTGCCTTACAACTTCGAGCAACATCACTCGATTGGTAGGGTAGGGGGGGAGTTTGTAAGGAGATCCTATGAATCCTTGAATCCTGATGTAAGTGAATTTCGGTACCTGAATATACCAATATCCAAACCTACTGATGAAGTCCATGGATTCTCGAGAGAGTCTCTGGTGCATTCCACCCTGAAGTGTCCGAGTGATGTACATGAGAAAGGTATCATTCACTCTCTTGAAATGAAATTTCTCCTCCATGTGAAGCTGAGGATAGCAGTCGTAGACTAGAAATTGGTTTTCTTTGGTCCCTACTTCCCCTCTGCAAGTGAGGCCCCTGTATCTGTAAGTCCTTGCTAAAGAGTAGAATAGGTATGAACTCATGAAGAAGGTTTTATTTGCTTCAAGGTTCCTCAGCTGGGTATCTAGATCGTCACTTATCATCTGAGCCCAGTTTATCATTTTTACCCCATTTATTATTTCGTTAATGAAATAATACATCCAGGGTTCAAATGGAGCACCCTGAGGGTTCCCCATTATTTTGTTCAGCAGCACGATCATATCCCCAATGTCCTCTTTGAAGTATGCCCTTACTAGGCTCTTCCTTTGAAGTTTGGAGGCTCCCTTCGAAGTTTGGAGGCTCCCTTCCTTGGCTTGTCCAGCCAAGAATGATTAACGATGGCATCGTATTCCTCCAAGTGGTTCTGATACATGCCATCAGCCTCGTCCTTAGTGACATATACTATGTTGTGATATTTCGGGATTCTGAAAGCCTCCCTAATGGCCTCCTCGTTGACATTCGCCAACACTCTTCCATCTAGTGCGACAATGTCCTTGTTGTTGGGGTTGTAGTGTCGTGCACACTCAACTACTAACTCAGTGCACTACATGGTGGGGAGAAAACCTGCAGCATGTACAAAGCCATTCCTCATCATCTTTTGTGCCGTAATGGTGGGCACAAGGTTGGTGTGTCCAAGGTTGGTGTCGCCAATATTCTTCCATTTTGAGGTCATCCTTGACTCAGGAGGGGCATCTTTGTCCACCTAGAACTTCATAGTGTCTAGGACCTGCAGACGAAAAAATGAAATTTTAAGTTAGAAAATATTTTGCAAAAATTTCGAAAAAAATAACGGGGCCATGAAATGGCTAAGTGTTGGAAAATTTTCCATTTTCATTCTCATACTTAGCCATAAAAATTGAATTTTCACCTCAAAAACCTTCCATCTTAAGGCTGGTTGTGGTTACCACCAAGTATTAAAAGTTTCAAAAAATTTCAAAGTTAACCAAAAAAAAAGATTTTCTTTCCCAAAATTTCGAAGAAATATTTCTCAAATTCTAGAAAATATTCAGAAAAATCCATAAATCTGCATCATGGATTTGGTGTAGTACCCCTGCCCTAATCAATTTCTAATCTCGGTTTAATCTTGGTCAGTTTATCTTAATATAATGTTATAGTCAGATGTTTGATTTAATGCATAGCTGTTGATGTGGTTTTCACACTAGTTGTATGCAAGTTGTTCAGTGTTCCTATTTCGTGGTATTAATATCGGGCTAACGCTTTCATTAAGTTTATATATGTATGCATGTATGACTCTTGGTTGCAGGTGATTTCAGGTACAACACCGCATGAGTGCGAGGTTCGTCTTCACCTGGATTTGCAGGTTTGAGTGTACCTCTTTAATCCTTAGAGTTGGATTAGGTGGTCGTAAGACCCTAGTTGACCATAGTCGTGCTCAAGTGAGCATCGTCAGTCGTCATCGATATTCCCTTTTTGTTTGGGTTTGCGAGTCGTCTGTCTGGTTGACTTTCTTGGTTTGCGTGCTTGGTGTGTATGGTTAAATTGATTAATTAGTCCTTAGTATTTAATTTGATTAAATATGTGTTTGTGCATTAAAGATTAATGGACTAAATTAATCGGGATTTCGTTATGCGATTATCGTTGATATTGGATTGCTCGTCTTAAATTGGGAGTAAGTTCAATTAAATGGTTGATTTTGAATATTAAATGCATTTTGTATATGTTGTTGAAAAAGAAAGTTTTGTATTTAATTGCAATAGATTTAATTGTATTTTGTTGGCTTTTTAAATTAGAAAGGTTAAATTGAATTAATTGAGAAAATCAATTTTAAATGGGAAAAGCAATTTAATTTGTTGATATAGTTGGAAAATAGTAATTTTTGGGAATTATTTTTAAATAAAAATTTTAATTCCAAAAATGAAATTTTGGTCAACTCTTCCTTATAACCTAGACTTTTGGAAATTTTGGAGGAGGGATTTTTTTGGAAAAATGTTTTGTTGGAAAAATATTTTTGGGATGAAATTTGGGGGTTTTGGAAGGAGAAGGATTTCTTGAGCTGCAGGTTGGGGCTCTTCATCAGATCCTTTCCAGGAATGCTTACTGAGGTAGGATTCTGGTTATCAGTTAGTTATTGTTTAAATTTAAAAAAAAAATGGGCATTGGATGTTCTTCAAGCTATTTGGTTTTAATTTCTCCATTGATTGCCTCAAGGTTATGAATCATTGTGGAATTAGTTGGTATTGGTTTATTGTTTGCATCCTTGCATGAAAAATGAGCTTTCTTATGCCCAAAAGAATTATCCTTTCAATTTTGAAAACCTCTCATATTCTGGAAATTTCTGTGTTGTTTTAAAAATAAAATAAAAAAATTAAGTTCCATATGAATACCTTCAACTTCATGCTTTAAATCAGAGATATCTGTTTGTGGTTGAATATATGGAAGTTAATAGATCATATTTGGCAAATATGCTATTGGTTTAAGAGTATCTAGGTTTCCTTTGGAATTGCAAATGGAGAATAAAATAGAAATTTTTATTTTTTTTAGTCTCTGCTGAGACTGGCTGGAACTGTTGTTTTTTTTTAACAGTGACCTTTTAAAAAATTTTAAAAAAAAGAAAATTATTATAAAAAAAAAAATGTATATTATATTGGGGAGCTGCGTATCCCATTGGGATAGCAGCGCACCCCAAGGGAAGTTGCGTGCTTTCCTTTGGGAACAGCAGCGCTCCCTTTGGGGAGAGCTGCGTGCTCCCTTGGGAAGCAGCGCTTCCCCTTTGGGGGCTGCGTGTGCTTTCCCATGGGAACCACGTGGGGTCCACGTGGAAACCCCCCCCCCTCCCTTTTTAAATTGTATTTTTTTTATTATTTTTTTTTTTGTTGTTAAAAAAAAAAATTAATAAATAAACTTATTAGTTTAAAAGTCCCTTTTTTTTACATAAGTGATTAATCAATTTTTAATTAATATTAATATATATTTATCAACGGGGATAAATGTATATATGCTAATGAATATTTGATTAGGTTATCATGCAAGATTTAATACTAATTGTGTATATTTTGGGAAGATGAAATATTGTTATATTGGAAAAATTTTCGAGATAAAGCATACTTTATTCAAGAATATATATTGTTTGAAGATTTTAATGATATAGGCCATCTGGAAATGTTAGAAATGAATATTTAACCCTTGGACATTATGAATTTAAACGATGTGCTTTTGGAAATTTAATTAAGTATCATTTGGGAAAATTGTTAGTTACTGATATTCTCATTTAGTAAAATGAATGGTTCATTTATATTTTTCCTCTGTTTGAGAAATAGACAATGGTACTATTGCAAATTGTGGTATTGTACTCACCTGGTAACGGTGACTTTCCGCCAATGCATTTTGAAAACTTAGAGCAATCAGAGAATTGGATCAACTGTTATGCTTAAATCAATATGAGAAAATATTGTCTTTTCCGATTATTGCCTTTGCGAGTTTAATTTCTGTATTCGCTTTTGCTTATGTAATGGCAAGTCGTGCTTTGTTTGATAGGTCCCTGTCGTATGGATTGACTTGGGGTACCTGTTTCAGTCCTCTGTTCCGAGTTGACTGTTGTTTTGTGGTAGTGTTGTATTTGGTCATATCCTTTGTGTGGGTGTCGAATGATGATTCGTGTTTGACCAGATGGTTGTTCCCTCCTTCTTGAACTCCATTCGTCTGACCATGTGTATTCCTTGGTTTTTGAGTTCGTCCGAGTTTAGTCTAGTGTCGTATGGGAAAGTGGCTTTCGATTGGGGGCCACGCCCAAAGTGGCTGCTGGGTAACCCATCAAAAGTGAGTCTAATAAGTGATAACCTATCAGTAGATTAGAATGTAATCTCTAAGTAAGATAAATGTGCCTCACACATGGGACGAGTGCTAACACAGACTCGACATGCTGTGAGAAGGCCTGAAATGGCAAACTATCATCCTTGTCTTCACGAGAGGATGTGTGGGTCCACATAAGGCTTGGATGGGCCAGAGGTTTGGATTAGGTTGCCAGGGTAACCCAGTGTATGGGGCCGGAACCTATGAAGACTTGCCATGGTAACCATACCAGGTTGTGTGATGACACTTGTCCCTACGTTCGCTAGTGTGTTGTCGTTTTGTCCTGTTAGGAGCACGTTTGTGGGTCGTCCTTTTGTCTATGCCCTTGTGAGTATCGGGTTTCATGTTAGACCTTGGGTGATGATGACTTAGTTTTGTGGATGCTCCAATGGACCTTTGTATTAGCTTTGATTATGTTCAGCTGGATCCTTTTCTTTTCAGGGATCGTTTATGTATTTATTGACCGATGTGGTCGTTTGTATATTGATTATGTTTCGCCTTGATGGCCGGATTGTAATGGTGTAACCTCATGTATTCTTAACTTTATTAATTATCAGAGGGGTCTTGCAGTTGAGCAGACCTGGAGATGTAGCCTTTAGGGGTGAACTCCGAGATCATTATGGTGTTATGTGATGTTATTCTCTTATGTTTCCTTTATTCAGCTTTATCATGTATGATTAGCTTATGTTAGAATGGATAAGTGGATAAATGGAATTAACTTTAAATGCTTATATGCAGTTCTTTCTTGAATGCCATTTTGATCGAATGCATAAGTGGTTTAGATGAGATTTATCGTAGATGCATGTATGCAATCGTCCTTTAAAATGCAATAAATTGGAATATGAAAGAATGTAACTTAGAGTAATGGAATATATTCAGTTGTTGTTAAGGAAATTAAGTACGCTTGAAAAGATCTCATATGTTTATGATGAAATTCTAGTGTGTTAGAATATTAGATGAATGGCTTGTATTTTAGTGAAAAGCTTGAATGAAAATTATGAATAGATCTTAATGGATGAATCTTTGCTTGTGATTTATATTTCCATCTTCTGAAAGAAATTATCCTTAGTTAAGAATGCTCTCGTTATAAGATAGTTAGCTTATTGGATTAATTGTGTGAGTTAAGTGAATTGTGAAATTTAAGTAATCTCATTGGGAAACTCTTTAGGTGTTAGTTGATGTCTTCCGCTATGTAATCTGAATCTTTGATATCTTGTTGTATCTAAATGTGGTGTAACTTTTAAAAAAAAAATTATTGCACTCTATTCTTGTGTTTTGGCTTATCCCTTCGGGGTTTCCTGGCGGGGCATTACATTTGGTTTCACCTTCGAATGGGTAGAAGTAGGGCTGGAAATTCTCTCAAGAACACTCAGAAAATTCAGTCAAGGTTGAATAATCCTTCCTCGTACTGGTTGCCTTTCTCCAAAAATCTGCGAAACTTTGGTCAAAAAGCTTATCCAACTTCCAGAAATGTCAAAAACTTTCTCCAGATGATCTTCGAACTGAAATAATTTACTAAGCTTTCCTTGGTAACTTCGAACTTGTTGGTGTAGAAATGAAGTTTGAAGTGAAGTATTTGTAAATAAAATTAGAAATGAAGTTTGAAGTGAAGTATTTGTAAATAAAATTAACTCTTCAATTGGAAACCCTTAAAATCTTCCAACTCATACTTCTAATTTCATCTTCACTCTTTCTGGAAAGTGTTGTCATGTTTTCAAGTTTGAAGAAAATATCTTCCAGAGTTTCCAATTTGGTTTATAAGTTGAAGTATTTACTAATCTTCCAATATTCTCTTTCGAAAACTTTCTATTTTTGGATTTAGGTTCGAAAATATCTACTAATCCTCAAACATTCCATTTGGAAACTTTCCATTTTGGTCTTTGAGTTTGAAATCTTGGAGGAGTTTTGTGACATCATGTTGATTTCGTTTGACTTTTCATGTGTAGGTGGACTTTTAATGGGTTGTCTTCATCTTCTTCGAATTTTGGCGGACTTTCTTTACTTCTCCAAGGTATGGCAGAGTTTTTAAGAAGGCCTTTACATGGCCTAGGCGGACTTTTGAAGGTCTTTCCTAGAGCGGACTTTGGTGAGCCCTCTAGTTGCTTGGAAGGTGGAGTTTTGAAGGTACCTCCTTCATCATGCATAGCGGACTTAGATGCCTCTCTTAGCCAAGGCGGACTTTTGGTGACTTTCCTACCTTGTTGCTTGCCAAGGCAGACTTCTGGATAACCCTTCATCAAGACTTGAAGGCTTAGGGCGGACTTTTCATATGGCTTTTCTTCCATGACTTAGCATCTTGGGCAGAGTTTGAAGACTTCTCCAACATGGGCGGACTTTCCTGAGATCACCATCATTTTGCTAGGGTAGGGCGGACTTTAGAGGTGGCACCAAGGAGGGCGGAGTTTTGGGCTTCCTCTCCTTAGTCTTCTTGACCTATGGCGGACTTTGGAGACTCCTCTACATGGCGGGCTTTAGGCTATACCCCTTCATGGCAGACTTCTAAGACCTCTCCTCATGGGCTTCCAAACTTAACCTATACATGGCGGAGTTTTGACAAGGCTCCCACATGGCAAACCTTGGAGGGCATTCCTTCATATAAGGCTCAAGGCGGACTTTTGAAGTGTTGGCAACCAAAGTGCTAAGGTAGGGCGGAGTTTTGACTAGGTTCCCACATGGTATGGCGGAGTTTAGAGACACCTCCTAGGACGGACTTCAAGCAACATCCCCTAGGGCGGACTTTAAGCAAGGCTCCCAAGGCTTCTCCAAGACAATGGCGGAGTTTTGAAGGTGCTCCCACATGGCCTCCCACATACAAGGCTCAAGGCGGACTTTAGAGGGTCTTCACATATGGCGGACTTTAGGAGGGTCCTCTCTTCGTGGCCTCCCGCATCATGACATCATTTGAACCTGCAATCATACTTTAAAACCTTCGTTAGCCAGACTTAGAAGAATTTCTGAGAAAATTTCAAAATTTCACAGCTTAATCAAATTTAACCGGATTAACTTGAAATTTGAAATCCATGCCTAGGTGGATCATCTGAGGCATCACGCCCCCTAAAATGTACGGTTTTGGCTTTTTGGGTCAAGACTTGGAATTTTCGGATCCCAGTCGAGGCAGGTCAATGGCAACAGTGCAAACCCTAAGTCCCCATTCCGAAAAAGCGAAAAAGTAGACTTTCTAAAAATAGAAAGAAAACTTTCTAAAAATAGCCATACCGGGGATTGGGCCAGAAATGCCAAAAACGAAACTTCCTAAAAAATAGGAAAAAACAAAAAAGCAAACTTTCTAAAAATAGAAAGTTGTCCAAATTCATCCAGATCGATTGCGATCTTCGTCCTTTGGCCTCTCTAAGCGCTTTGAAGGTGTCTTGACTCCAGAATCACTGGGTTTGCAAAAACTAACTTCCAATCTTAGGACCTAAAATGTTCGAAACTAAGCAAGACTTGGCAAAATTGGAGCGAAAGGTCACATGATACTAACAAAAACCCTAGAAAGCACGAAAAAGAGAGGGTCCCCATTTGCAATGGGGTGATGTGTGAAAAAGGTCACAACAGGACCCAAGTGTTATTCTTCAGAAGACTGTGATGTATAGCTTCCATAGCCTTTTCCCATTCAAGTATTCCTTTTGCCTCTGAAAAAGTTTGGGGCTATCCACCCTCAACAAACTCATCATCTCTAACATCACCAATAAGCTTTCCCCGCCACTTAGGATGGAGAGTACAACCGTCTACTTCCAAATCAAGTGTAGCAACATGACTTGGGCTACCTAGAATAAAATCATCTGGATGTGGATCGAGGTTTTCCTGAGGGAGCTCTGGTGGTGCAATATCATGTCTAGGTGATTCCACAGCTCCAAGTTCGATATGATCAGAATCGCTCCCTCCACGTGAAGCTAATGGAAGCCTAACACCTATATCCATTTTCTGTAGAGGTTGATCTTCAGGATGCTGGATGGGAGAAGTGAGCTAAAAGGGCCCACTATCTTCATTGAAAACCACATCTCCATTAAATGTGAGACAGTCAATGTCCACATCAATCAACCGATAGGCCTTATGATTGTCATTGTACCCTGCAAGCATCAACTTTTGACTCTTTGAATCCAGCATTGTTCTCTTTGTATCAAGAATTTAAGTATATGCAGTCAAACCGAAAACCCTAAGGTGGCTGATTTTTGGTTTCCTAGCTGACCAAGCTTCTTTGGGATTCATCTTCTCAACGGCCTGTTTGGGAGACCAATTCAAACGGTATACTGTAATGTAGATTGCTTCAGCCCAAAATTTCTTAGGCACATTCTTATTTTCAATCATACACCGAGCCATCTTTGTTATGGTCTGGTTCCTCTACTCAACAACACCATCTTGCTGAGGGGTATAGGGTGTGGTGAACTAACACTTGATGTCGTGTTTAGCACAGAAGTTTGTGAATTTAGTGGAGCAGAATTCACCCCCATTATTTGAACCTAAGAGTTACAATCTAATGACCTGACTCTTTTTCAACTAATGCCTTAAACTTCTGAAATTCATTAAAGACATCTGATTTTTCTTTGAGAAAAAACACCCACATTTTTCTACTAAAATCATCGAAAAACAAAAGAAAATACCTAGCACCAGTGACTGATGCCGTATTCATTGGTCCACAAACATCTGCATGAACCAGCTGTAATACTTTGGATACTCTCCAAGCTTGTCCATCAAAAAATGGAGTTCAATGTTGCTTCCTTGCTTAGCAAGCTCTACACACACCATGTGTCTGCTGATGAATCTTAGGTAAGCCTTCTACCAAATTCTCCTGAGCCAACTGTGAGAGATATGATATGTTGAGGTGCCCATACTGTTGATGCCAAAGAGTGCTTATGGAAGAACTCTTCGTAGCCATTGCAACCTCCTGAGACTCTCCAGTATCAATCAACTTCTACAATCCATGATCTTCGAGGCCAATAGCAATTGTCTTTTTGGACTCCTTATCAATAATGTGGTGCTTGTGTGCACTAAAGATGACATACAACTTCGAACAATGTTGCATCATTTGACTAACAAAAAGTAAATTTAGCTCCATGCCCAGAACTTGTATATGTTGAGGAATACAAGATTCCTCCCTTCAGATGTTATTTGAATGTTGCCCTTGTCGACAATTGTATACTTTTCACCTCCTCCAAAGATCACTAAATTGGAGCAAGCCTTGTACTCCATGAACCAATCTCTTATGTGTGTGAAATGCCGAGAAGCTCCATAATCAATGTACCAGGAAGGGAATTTATCCTAGTCTACTACTCTTTTGGCCATAAAAGCATAAAAAGCAGACTCCTTCTGCTCATTGTGCTTTGCAACATGGGCTTTCTGCTGAGACACTCCGTGGTTGGATGCTCGTCAGCCAACCATTTGCGGCACTTCTTCTTCATGTGGGCAAGCTTACCACAGTAGTGACATGTGATAACCTTCTTGGAGCTGCTCTCAAGTTTGTTGTGTCCTTTTGGCTGAAAGAACTTGCCTTTACCTTTGCCATTGTCCTTGGCTTTGGCAGGTAAAGGCCTGTTATGCAAATAATGACTCACTGCTAGTCCCAAACTGTTGTTTCCACCTATCTTGCAGCAGAAGTTTGTTGCACAGTTCAGGAAACTTGAGGTCAACATTCGTGGATGTAATGTTGAGCGTATCAATAAAATGTTCATATGAGCATGCTAAACTCTTGAGAATGATCACCACCATGTCTTCTTCCTCCATCTTGCGACCAATAGCTTCCAACTGATCGCGTATATCCTTGATTTTTGTAAGATGCTCCTACAGACATTTTATTGTCCATCATTATTGAAAACAACATATCCTGCAAAAAGAACGCTTGGCTCTTGTTTTATGTCTCATGGCGATCTTTCAGATGCGTCCATATCTCCAAAGCTAACTTGTCAAATGCCACTTGTGGGAGCATGTCGTCAATGACTGACAATTTGATGAGCATAACTGCTTCCCGATTGCGCTCATTGTACTTAACTTGATCTTTTCCCACCACCATTGGACGAGGAGTCATACCGAAAACAACTTGGTCTAGACATTGGTATTCAAATATTGTGAGAATGTGCTATTTCCACATGTTCTAATTTTTGCCATTGAATCACTGATTATTCTCCAACATGATGTTGGTCAACGATCCATCCCTCCCACTTTTCGATGCACGAAAAAAAAGGTACAAATCCCAAGGCACAAATCTCGAGGTGCTCATTAGAAACAAACAAAAAAAAAAGGCACATGTAGAATAAAGAGCCAAAATAATCCACGGGTTTTAAAAACCCTACCCACAAATATTGAAAAGCTGAAACCCTAGGGCGTGAGGAAAAAAGAATTTTTGTTGTAAACCCACGAACAACCTTGAAACCCAATGCCAAATCATGCAAAAAAAACGATGCCAAAACCCGTCACCAAAAACCCTAGATGAATTCAACAAAAAAATGTCCTAGATCGCAAAGAAAAATCTAAAATTTGTCTACAAAAGAACGACTAAAATTGTCGCACACCAAAAATACCACACCCCATCATGATCTTTGAAAGGAAAAACCGTGTTTCTATTGTAGAAACCAGCGCCACGAATTCCCAGAGAAAATGTGCGATCTTTCTCACTAAAAACCCACGAATCTTTAAGCATAACAGGCACTGAAAACCCATGAAAATGCAATTTTCAAAAACACAATAACTAGGAAAAATCGCGTCACACAATTCTCAACAAGACCACATTTTTCAAAAGAAAAAAAGCCCACATTTTAAAGAAATGATTTTCAAACCCTTGTGATTTACGATTTTCACAAGAGGAAAAAACCCTCGAAAATGCCAAAACACAATTTTTTGTTTTTCTTTTTTTTAAATCAAGAAAAAAGAAAATTTATTTAGGATCAAACAGGAATTTTATTGCTCAAAAAATTAGCCAAAAAACTAACCGGCTTTGATACCATGAAATCGTAAATTGATTGATGTTGAACTAATGAAGCAAAGCAAATACATATAGGCAATTTACAATACAATGTTTCTAAATGAAACAATCAATTGAGAACTAAATTACAAACTATCTAAGAAAACTAAAGACGACTAAATAAACTAAATGACCATTAAATAATTAGTTAATTACTCTAATACATTTGTGCTTGTCAATATGGAATTGCCGCTCAACATTCCTTGATCACCCTTCACAAGCGCTTGGAAATTCCTTGATTACCTATTGATTGGTCTCACAAGTCCAAAACTAATCCTTGACTTCATATTGATTGCATCCTCTAGTTTGGAACTATAGGACCCATAGGTCCTATAATCCAGAACTATAGGTCTCATGGGACCTATAATCGGGACAACCTTGTTTTAGTGCCCTATTGTCCAAGGATTGCATGCTTTAGCGCTCACCATTTTGTATAATTAAAACTTTAAAAAATAAAAACAAAATTGTTCTTTTCAAGTCGGTTTACTTGAAACAATTCAAATTTCAAAATTTTAAAACACCAATGTCTAGGTCAGCTAGATCAAAGAAGGTTAATTTCAATCATGGGAATGCTATAAATGTGAGATCTAAATTTCATTTCAAATCATCCTAAAGCGAATTAGGATCAGACCTAAAGTTTGCATCAGACTTAAAGGAGCTGAGTTGAACAAACAAATGTCTAGGTTTGAATTGCGTTTTCAAGGGAAAGAAGTTACCCATATTTATATGCCTTAAAGCAATGAAATTATGCTGGCCGGCCTGAGGGAGAGACAATTAAAAGTTGGAAATGAAGTGCAAAATATAAGTGAGGGCCGACTTCAATTTAAGAGTTTAAACTTTAAACACCTCCAAAGCATGTAGAAAGGGTGAAATAAAGTTGCAAATCGGGTATAGAAATTGGCCGACCTCCCTTGTTGCATAAACGCAATCACCCTTGGAGCGCATATAAACAAAGAGGAAAAGGACTCATCTCTCCAAATCAAATCGATTCATAACAATTCTCAACAGAGCAGAATACAAAGTGCAAGTTTCAAGTAGATCAAAGGCTATTTAACAGCAACAAAAGCGAATTCATCAGCAGAATAAGTGTGATTTCTGCAAGGGAATCAGATTTCAAACTATGCATTGAAAAGGCAAAGAGAGGGAGCAATCAGATCAGAAGCGAATGGGAGATGATTCATGAAGAAATACAAGCTATCTACATGCAGATCTGAGCATGATTTTTGCACCAAATTGAGCAGTTTTTAGACCTGAAAGAGGAGAGTTGCAGCAGCAAGGGATGCGAACCTGATTAGGGGACATTAACATGGTGGATCAAGGTTAAATGCAATGGTTTAAAAGCACTTTTCCAGAATTGAATGGTGCATTTCCAAATTCAAAAAAAAATCATTTCCGGATCTGAAACATCAACATTTCAAAACTCCTAATTGTCGTTTCCAGATTTTGAAGGGTGTTATGAAGCGAACTTTAAGCATTGTCTTGTATTTTCCTTACTTAGGGTTTCATTCATAATCAAGATTTAAATGTTCTCTTTGTCTTTTTTCAGGTCTGATGCAAGCAATGGTGTATGGATCATGGAATGAGGGATTTCACAACATGGAAGAGAAATCAAGGTTCAAGTTCGAAAGAAGATAAAGATACAACTTGAAGAGGACAACATTTACAACATCAAGATTCACAATTCATCGAGGCGACTCAAGGGAATGTATTTCACAACAACCCAAGGGATGAAGGAACTCAACCATGTGAATGAAGATAAAAAGAAGGATTTCACAACTTGTTGAGGGAAGTAGTTCAAGATCTTGGAGTTGAAGATGGAAATGCATCACAAAGAAGGAAAACTCCCAAACACGAGAATGAAATGCAAAACATCACATGAAGAAGAATTCCCAAATGTGAAGATGGAAAGTGAAAAGTGATCAAGGAGGAATGATGGTTTCAGAAGAGTTAAGCAAAGTTAGAAACTTGATCATCAAAATGATGCAATTTGGGAATATGAACTATCACAATTCGTCAGGAGGTTCGATAATGTTGAGTATCACGAGATATCTATGCTGATGTGGCACCTATTCACCTCAACCAATCAAGTGATGCCACGTTGACATGTCCAAGTTCAATGAACCTGACCCATCAACAACTATACATGTGAAGGGCGCTAAATTCAATATACCCAACCTCATTTCTCATTGGTCTATGTTCAAAGAAGGACATGTGTCCAAAATATTGTGATTTTCTCATTGGTCAATGAGGTGTTAGTTGTAACTAACCCTAATGGGGGTTTGTCTTGAATTATCTTGGTCATTGATTTGTAATCAATCTGGGCCATTCATTTGTAATCATGTGATGTCTTCACTTTGAAATAGAATTTAATAATAAATAATAAATAATAAAATTAAAATATTAAAAAAGTTAAATTAAAATATAAAAAATATAATTAAATATAATTAAGATTTAATTAAGTTAATGAATAGTCAAAAGACATAAAATGAAAAGTTGTGACTCCCTCAAATATGAGATATAAAAGGGAGAAGAGAACCCCATTTGAGAGGGGGACAATTTGGAAAATGAGAAGTGCACATCTGATTTAAATAAGAAGTGTAGATCTGATTTTGGAAGGTTGTGTCCCTTTCAAAGGGCAGAAAGAAAGAAGAGTTGCACTCTTTCAAAGGGTGCTAATGGTGAAAGGGTGTGTCTCTTGCCAAAGGACATACATGATGAAGAGGTGTGACCTCTCCCTCACATTGAGAGATATAAAGGGAAGGAATCAAAAGCATCTAGTGACATCACCATGGATCAAATGACATCAGAACTGTTATTAAGTTGCAGGCAGTAACATCCTTGTTCTTGGTGGTATGCATGGGGAAGTACTTAATATGTATGCTTAATATATGAAGCCTGATAATGTTCTTATGCAAAATTTAATAGTAATATTAATTTAGACTGTGATAATGTTCTTATGCAAAATTTAATAGTAATATTAATTTAGACTGCAATATGTATGACAGTCATACTTAATTTTATATATATCCATAATACATGAGAAGTTAGTATACTTATAGTCTAAATCATCTTATTACTGTCAGTATTTAAGAAGATGGGGATGAGATCTTCCTGACAGTCATCCTTAATTTTATATATATTCATAATACATGAGAAGTTAGTATACTTATAGTCTAAATCATCTTATTACTGTCAGTATTTAAGAAGATGGGGATGAGATGTTCCAAAGAGGGGCAGTCTAAATCCAAGCAATAGGTTAAGTCCCAAGATAGGGTGGGGAACAGCGACCCATAAGCCTTGAGGGTATAGACCCAAGATAGGTAAGGGCTTGGATCTGTAAACTTTGAGGGAACCTATTGTATTTGGTCTCTAAGCACTTTGGTAACATACATAGACCCTTCTCCCTCAAACCTGAAGTAGTAGCAGGGTTTGATATCTATATTAAGAACTATGAATAATGAGATTAATCATCTAATGAGGAAAATAAATAAGCACTTGTTAATAACTAATAAATTGAAGAATATCAATGACTAGCTTCATGATTAGTCTTTTAATCAATTTTAGTATATTGAAATAGAATAATTATGTTAATCGGGTAGGGGACATTACAAATGGTATCAGAGCTATGATCCTGCCATCCTGCAGGGTAAAGATGAATCAATGAATCATTCTCGTCAATAAGAAGAAATTTGACAATACGTGTATTCACATGTATGCTTCCTGTTTGCAAATATCCATGTGTATGATTCGTGTTTGGTTCATGCCTGATATGTTTCCAGCATGTTTATTCCATGTGTGTTTCATATTGGGAAACATTTTGAACGCTCCATGATCATTGCTTGAGGACAAGCAATCTTGAGTGGGGCGGACTGTGATGTCCTCACTTTGAAATAGAATTTAATAATAAATAATAAATAATAAAATTAAAATATTAAAAAAGTTAAATTAAAATATAAAAAATATAATTAAGATTTAATTAAGTTAATGAATAGTCAAAAGACATAAAATGAAAAGTTGTGACTACCTCAAATATGAGATATAAAAGGGAGAAGAGAACCTCATTTGAGAGGGGGACAATTTGGAAAATGAGAAGTGCACATCTGATTTAAATAAGAAGTGCAGATCTGATTTTGGAAGGTTGTGTACCTTTCAAAGGGCAGAAAGAAAGAAGAGTTGCACTCTTTCAAAGGGTGCTAATGGTGAAAGGGTGTGTCTCTTGCCAAAGGACATACATGATGAAGAGGTGTGACCTCTCCCTCACATTGAGAGATATAAAGGAAAGGAATCAAAAGCATCTAGTGACATCACCATGGATCAAATGACATCAGAACTGTTATTAAGTTGCAGGCAGTAACATCCTTGTTCTTGGTGGTATGCATGGGGTAGTGCTTAATATGTATGCTTAATATATGAAGCCTGATAATGTTCTTATGCAAAATTTAATAGTAATATTAATTTAGACTGTGATAATGTTCTTATGCAAAATTTAATAGTAATATTAATTTAGACTGCAATATGTATGACAGTCATACTTAATTTTATATATATTCATAATACATGAGAAGTTAGTATACTTATAGTCTAAATCATCTTATTACTGTCAGTATTTAAGAAGATGGGGATGAGATGTTCCAAAGAGGGGCAGTCTAAATCCAAGCAATAGGTTAAGTCCCAAGATAGGGTGGGGAACAGCGACCCATAAGCCTTGAGGGTATAGACCCAAGATAGGTAAGGGCTTGGATCTGTAAACTTTGAGGGAACCTATTGTATTTGGTCTCTAAGCGCTTTGGTAACATACATAGACCCTTCTCCCTCAAACCTGAAGTAGTAGCAGGGTTTGATATCTATATTAAGAACTATGAATAATGAAATTAATCATCTAATGAGGAAAATAAATAAGCACTTGTTAATAACTAATAAATTGAAGAATATCAATGACTAGCTTCATGATTAGTCTTTTAATCAATTTTAGTATATTGAAATAGAATAATTATGTTAATCAGGTAGGGGACATTACAAATCAGGGGCTCTATATAAGGCTTAGTCTTCTCATTTGTAAAAGGTTAATAACATAATAATCAGAGAATAGTTCGAAGTAGTTAGCAAGCAAAGTAGGAGGAGGAAGCTAGAGATTGTTGCCAAGATTATGTTGAAATCTATACATTACTGCCATTGAAGCTATGGTGAATCTTTGTGTTGTGTTTCTACATTTTGCATGGTTTCTTGTTACTTCTCAAAATTAGTTGAAGTTCATTGATTGTAATGGAGAAATGTGATGATATTTGATGGAATTCCGATTCATACCATTTGGAATTTGTCGATTGCAAATTGCAGTGTATGGTTAGTTTGAACCTGATTTAGCACTAGTTCGATTGTGGATATTCATTTGGATATTGCCAATCTTGGGTATTTAATGAATGTTACAATATGAAAATCCTTCGTTCTCTTTGGAGATTGTATCAGTTTTGTGTAGTTGTTTCCTCATGGCAAAGCAAGGCTTGATTATGGAATCCATCTATCAAAGCATCATCTATTATCATCATTGTCCTTAGGTTTAGATTAGATTTTTCTAACCTTATCTCTTTTGTCTTTTCTTTTCAAGCCAATCAGTTAGTTTCCACGTTCCAGCAAAATGTAAGTCCCTTTGTGTTACCAGCATATCACATCTATACACTGATGTCTATCCATCTGCCATCATTAAAGTCAATTGTTCACATTGTAAACCTTGGGGTTGCGTTATTTGATCACGACGTTTAGCATTTGAGGTTTCCTTGTTCAAGAGAGGATAGAATACTCAGTATTTTATTCTGTGTTCGAGGTGTCATAAAAAACACATCACCAATCATCCTTATTGGAATGGATCCAAGCACCGATAATATTTTTATTGTATTCAAATTGTCATTGTTCTCAAGTTTCTATATAGAAAAGAAATGTTTCACTTTTAAACTACAAGGAAGGCAAGAGGATCTCATAGATTTGGTTGGCAGCATTATAATTCCAAATATTTAGTAGTGGCTGTTTATTAAAAAGCTGACCCAGACAAACCTAAGACCATATAATCTTAAGTCAAAATAGAACACCCAATAAAAAAAGGCTGGTCTCATGCTACAACTTCTTAAAAGATAATTAGTCATCTTGGTGCATGTAAGAGAAATCTAGCACCAATACTACAATTACACATACAGTGCACCTTGTTCAGTCAGAAAAACGGGAAAAATAAGAACTTGTACATCAGGCTCATATTATTTTTGGGTTGAGAATAGAAAAATCATCCAAACCCAGACCTTCGTGATTTATCATAGAGAATTACATAACACTCTTCAGAATGTGATGGAAGATACATCGGCTGCTTTCATTTGGTCATTTAAGTAAACAAGGCTAGCATCATCAACATGAAAATACATCCATTGAGCCTAAAACTGACTTAAATTAATACAACCACATAGCCTCTTCTATATGAGTCTGATTTGCCTGTATACCAGTTAGTTAGATACACCTGGTCCTCTTTCTCATTGCTTCTTGTGCTTTATGGTTTTATTCTGAGAGCTAGAGCATTTTTTGTTTCTTGTTAACCGAAAAATTATTTACCCTTAAAAAAATAGCCTTGTATTTAAAAATGAGTGTTTCACTCCATTTAAAATTAGTCATTTCTAATCATAGCAAAACCATAAATACCTGAACTCCTTTGACTTCCATATGTTGAATAAGTTCTGTGAACACGCCTGAGGGTGCCATGCATCCAAAAGGTAAAACAAATCCTCAGAATGTTTCAATGTTCCAGAAACAAAAGTAGTATCTTATTTTTGACATATGCCACTACTAGATTCGTTCCTACTCAATTTTGATGATTGATTAAAACAATGCAAATGAAACAGGCATTGCCAAATGTAAAAGAAAACACTCAATAGATTCTAGACACCAAACTGGAATATTGAATCATTTACACCATTTTAGCCAATAAAGAAAATAAAAGTTCAAATAATCATCAATCTCACCCACTGCATGGCCTTCCTCACCATAAATCTTAGGCATTTATATGAATATCAAGACTCACCCATAGTCACCCAAGGACTTGTACCCAGATCCCCAGCACTTGCCTCCCATATAAAAAACATGTCCATATCTCAGAAACCCACATGGAAACATCTCCAAATTAGGAAGCTTCAGATAAAGGTTCTTTAAACCTCTAGAAGACTTCTAGAAGCATGAAGCATCCCTTAACAAATGGAAAACTTCCTCTAGAGGTTTCTCAGGAATATCATATAAATTGCATTTGGTTTTCCTATAGCGATGATATGTGGTTCAGAAAAGCTAAAAGAACTAAAGAAATACACTAATAGGCTTGTAATTTTCTATTCACTAAAAAATTACCAGTTTTTTGTGGTTGAAAATTTTCTTATCAAATCCAAAGAAGTAATAGTAGAAAGAGAAACAAGAATAAGGCTTAAGATGTAAGCATGCATTGAATTTTTATCACTTGGTTGAAAATATGGTCATCTCCAAGCACTCATGTACCATGTTTTTATAATAAATGCAATCCCTTCCTAATATCTATTTGCCATCTATAGGTGATCATGGTTTGAAATTTAATTGTTTAAATTGTGATTATAACCATAGTTCACATACTCGGACTTGGCAGACCAAAAATTTGACTTGGCGAAATTCTTAATTTCTTAAAAAATGCAAATTTCATGTAAAATACAATATCAAAATATATCAAATGACTCCAAAAATGATGGGGAAGTATTTTCTAATAGAGTTGAATGCAAATAGTTAATACTTAATAGAGTTTAAAACTGCATCATCATGTGAATACAACAGCTAGCCGATACTATTCCAAATTTATGATGATTATTTTGAAAAGCATTATTATAAAATGCTAATCTAGGCAAGTTAAAAACCACTAGATTTTATAGAGAGTGTAGGGCTTAAAATGGTGAAAAACTTAGCATTTTTGTAATGTCCCCTTTTGGGGATATAACTGATTTTACCCAAAATAATAATTCCCACAATACAATTTATTTACAAATAGTATTATAGTACATGTCCCCGCCTTCACCATGACTGCTCACAAACGAAAATTCTCTTTATAAAGATTTCACAATTTTCCTATCTCCTAAAACAGACCCAGTCACCAATCTGACCCCGCATTGATACTAGGAATGGGTGTCAATAATCAGACAATAACGTCATTTTGAAGACCCCACAACTTTCTGTAGTATCTAGTTATAAACATTGGGAAGACAATGGCATTGGCACAGCAATTTGAAATACATCGGTTAATAAACATAGCAATGAGAATAATGCATTATCAGTAAGGTGCGATTACACCCAAACAATAGCCATTTGTTAGTGACGAGACACGATAGTGTCTCTTCCAAATAGTGCAAACAATTGAAAGACACCACCTTATAAAAAGCAGATCAGATTGATATAAGATATCGTCTGGAGACTCGGGTCATAGCAAGGTCATCACAGCAGACTGAATTATTCGCAGTCATTGTTTGTAACAGCAGAATGGTATGCTGTATCTTACCTTATGGACAGAATAGTTGCATCTTGCCATAGCCGTATAGCGACAATCGTCCGATCATCCCGGACTTGCTCACCCGTTAAACTGTCTGAGTTGCTCTTTATGTCGGGCCCACCATGGTCACCAAGTCGCAAGAAATAACATACGTGCATCTTTCCATAGCAGTAAAGTGATGACCGTTGGATCTGGATCTAAACTGCACACCTTTTATCCTTTCGTCCATCTGATAACCGATGCCACCCCAATGACCGAAAACGACTTCGTCGGGTATCGGCATAACACGGAACAAGTCTACCCGATAGCCGATAGCACTCTGATGACCCAAGGAGGATTCATCGGGTATTGGCATAACACCGAACAAGTCTATCCGATAGCCGATAGCACTCCCGATGACCGAAGACGACTTCGTCGGGTCATCAGGATGACTTCAAACCTACTTCTCCGAGCTTTGATATGTCGAGTTCATCGGCAAAAGTTATACCGATAGAGTTCATAGATTTCCTTCACACTGTTTCATCGGCTAGAGTTAACCCGATCAGTATGAACAAGGGTCAAGTGAATTAGAGGCACATTTCCAACAAAATCCTCTTAGGACCCTTTTGAAAATTGCACCAAGTAAACCAGATTCCTTTACTTTCTTTTATGAGGCCTTCCAAAGGATCAAATAGGTTAAACTTGTTCTTCATTTTGTACCAAAAAAAACTTCTCATTGCCCTTCCAACCCATATCAAGACCACCAACCTTGTCTTCATTACATTCTATCATGTTAAAATCCCCACCAAGAATCTAGGGGATATTGGGTAAATTGCTCAAGCACTTCCACAGTTCAATCCTATCACCATAGTAATTTGGGGCATGGATTGAGCAAAACCCAAATCTTTTTTCCCCAATCTCCAGAATAATCCAAATGGCTCTATTACAAGGTGAAGATCCAGACTCCCTAATAGAGTGTGCCCATCTATTGTTCAAAATAAGAGCAGAGGTGGTAGAGCGTGCCCATCTATTGTTCAAAATAAGAGCAGTACCACCTCTGCCTTTTTCATGCTTAGTATAGAAATGAAGTGACTCTTTCCAAACAAGGTTTAAAATGGTATCAAGAATGAATCCTACTACCTTCACCTCATGTAACATGAGGACATCAATTTTACCAAACTACATGCACATTCTTTTGATAATGAATTTTCTATCAGGGGATTCAAGACCCCTGATGTTCCAACTAATGCAATTCAAGTTCATGTTCATTTAAGATAGGTGCCCCTTCTTTGGTATCCCTGAACTTATAAAATCATCTGGGAATTTTGTCTTCTTTGCCCTTCTTTTCTATTTTTTTGTTCACTGTCACCTCTACTAAGGTGCTTCCTCTTCTTTTTGTTCCTCTTTCTTTTCAATAGAGGAGATACTCCTCTCAACCCCTTCCATTATTTCATCCTCACTTAAAATTGGACAGCTATCAAGCGTGGGATTTAACACCTCTTTATCTATGGAACCCTTATTGGGTAAAGACTTTGAACCCCACTTTGGTTCTACCTGATCTAAAAAATCTTGCAAATCTTTCTGGCTTAATTAATCTTAGCTTTAATCATGTCCAATGTTAATGCTTGGGCTTTTTTTTGCTGTCCACTATTGGTATTGGGCAAAGGATTAGGAGCAATTTGGGTATATTCTAGCACACTTGTATCATTTTTATTTTGATCATCACAATCAAGATTTTTTTCCATTAAATTCTCCTTTCCATTTTCTCTGACTGGGGGAAACTCCTCTAAAAGAGGCACAACAGGAATTTCAACAAGGATTTCCATACTTCCCTTAGGGCTAAACATTGGATTTCTCAAGGATCTTAGCTTGAAATTAGGGCAATTCTTTTTCTGGTGTCCTTTTTTGCAGGGAAGCATGAGTTTAGGCCTCCCAAAAGTTCAATTTTACAGGTACAGAGATAACCTCCAAGATTATTCCAATTTGCTCGAGAATGAGAGAGAGAGAGAGAGAGAGAGAGAGAGAGAGAGAGAGAGAGAGCAACTAAAAGTCTTGCAGGGTACTTCTAGTTTCCTCTACTTGGAGCACCTTGCCCATGGAGCAAGGAGCTGGGGCAGAAAGGCCATAATTGTGCACATACGTCCTTTACAACAAGCCATCTAGGGACAGAGATAGCTAAAATTTCTTCATTCAAGACATCAGGAGACCATTTTAATGCCCTAATGACAGCATTACCCACATTCCAAAATTGTTTAACCAGAGCATGCTCTTGCATAGCGTGAGTTTAAAGAAAACCACAAAAAATCCTTTTTGAATCATGCAGGAAAACGAGATGTGCATCCCCAATTTTTTTTCCCGTAGACCAGAGAACCATTCATCAAGAAACTTTTGTGCAAGAAGTTTATTATTGTGTAAGGCAACAAAAAAATTTGCAACATTGCTTAGCCTTTTCTCTTCTTTATATAATGCTTCAAGCATATCACCATTTGGAAGACCAGAGAGCTCACTACAACCTCCCCTGTTCGACAATGGTTTGATGAAATGCAACCACTGAAATATGTTATCTATTTGTATATTTTGCAAGTGTTTGACAGAAGGCTTATTAAACAATCAAATTGAACTGATTTAGAGATAAGTTTCTGTCAATTGAATATCATCATATATCACAAGTTTCCCCGATTTGATGCATAAATTCATTAATAGCATTGCTAAAATGATCACACAAAAAGTACAAATTCAATCAAAGGCAAATCTGACCTCGAGGATGCTGGTTAATATGAAGGAATGCTGTTGAAAGTCACAACTACTCAGATTTGTCTTAATCTGCTCTTTTTTTAAACCTGCATTCTTATCAAGGCTATTGCAAATATCTCCAGAACTACCGTTATGTCTCCCTGCAATCTTGAAAGGTTGTCAGTCCTATACACAGTTGCTCTCAGTGCTGCTGTTCTTTTATCCCTGCAGACCTATTTGCTGACTGCTGCTGCTACAGATAGGATGACTTATCACCTCTTTTCAAACCTGCAACCTCCAATACTATTGCTTATAATCATTGTAGATTAGAAATTCACTCAACACCCCTGCAGACTGTTGTAGACATTTTGACAGCTATTTAAAACTCATAAACTGTCTAATAACCTGGCCATAGGGTTTGTTAATCACACAAAGTGAAGTGGCTAGTATTTTTAATGAATATTCCCCAAGACAAGGGAAGCGATTGGCTGCGTAGGGGTTTAAAGTTTAAACCCTCAGGAAATGGCTGCAATCCCTTCTGGTAGCTCCTTGACCTCACACCCCCTACTGGATTATGGCGAACTACATATTTGAAAGCCTTCACAATAAATTCATAATTCTACCTTAAACCTACCATGAACTTCATTCTCTGTGTTCATACTTGTATTTATATTTTGCTCGTACTTGATTTCAAGCCCTCTCCACATATAATCTATTAAGTTTTGCTTACAAATGATATCGGAAATGAAGTATAATCTAACTCTCCAAGCATGGCCACAAGTTGACGAAACATATTTATTCAATACCTCGCACAATCTCCTCATTCTTCAATTATTACACACACCAAGGAATCTTGTATGAACCAACTCGATTAGCTAGGTGGGTTTTTGTCTACGAAACTAATTCAAAAAGGGTTTTCATCTCCAACTGAAGAATGAACCAAGTTTAATCCCTCCAAATTGAAGTTTGTATAATAAAATGTTTAGAAGAATGCATGTTCCATTTCCATTTCCTCCTTCTATACCCTTTTTTGTTGCTTTTTCCAGAAAAATGTTTTTTTGCCTTTTCACTTTAACGTATTTTGCTTTTTTTGAAAAAAAAAAATCCCCTTTTTGAAAAAAAATCCCTTTTTTGTCAAGTGACTATTAATTTAACTTTATCTTTTAAAACCCTGAAAGTAGCTTTGTGAAATAATTGATCAAAGAAGTCGTCCAAGCTTATACACAGCTTAATTTAATTATTTTTCACAAAACTGTGAATGTTACAAAAAATAATAAAATAGCTCAAAATAGGAATTCTAACCCACCATCAATACCCTAAGTGCATAGGCAATCTATCCATGTGCAACTTAGCATTTTTTTAAGATGACAGACTTCTCCAAGAAGTGTGGAGTGCTCCAATAATGTTAGATCTGCACACAGACTATACCATTATACTCATCTAGACATCAAAAACTCTCTTCCACTATCAAAATGCCTTCCCCATAATGTTGGTGCTCTCCAAGAAAGTTGGAGGATTCCAAGGATGCTAGAATGACCAAAAAGGTACTTTACATACTTTTAGACGATTAGAGAAGTTGGTGGTCTTGCATAGTGCCTTGTGGCTATAGAATCAACAAATTCCTAAGTATCATTAGACTCCAACCCTGCATTGGAATATTGATCCCTAAGATGCCATACAAGTTGACAAAGAGGAGGCAAAGAAGGAATTGGTTGGAGTTCCATTAGATGAAGCAACCCCTCATGGTGCAATGACTTGAACTCAGACTCCAATTTTGATGAAGTATTACCTAGTGTTTGAAGACTCAGCAAGACTCTACAAACTCGCGAGTACTTTTCTTGGCTGCACTGAATTGACCAAGCTCATGAGCCAAGTCTGTTCGAGTCCAGGGCCAAGACTCGACGAATCTCAAGCTCGGAAACCTAATTCCTAATTTTGGACTCCTAAACTATGCCAAAATGCCCAACCACAACTTTTAAGTGAAAAAAACATCATTTTTTTGTCATTTTTTGCTTTTATTCACCCATTTCAACCAATGAAACCTCAACCTAGCACGAAGAAAATTTCAAAAGAGAATTCTTAAGGATTGAAAGTTAATCAAATCATCAAATAAGAAACTATTATTTTCTTTTTTGTGTGTTTTCTTGATTCAAAAGTCAAAAAAAAATTGAAAATTAAGGGCAAATTCTATCAAAAAAAACTTATTTCCCCTCATCCTTTATTTCTTAACACTTTTAGATTCTATTTGCATTCTATTTTTTTAAATAAATGCTTACCATTTTGCTTGCTGCCAATTTTTTTTCTATGTTAATACAGCAATGTCAAGTTCAACAAAAATGAGTGGTAGAAAAGATCCTATACAAAAGTATGGGACACCAAGAGCTATCAAAGGCCAAGACGCTTGTAATGAATGCAAGTAGCCTATGACAAGAGGAATCAATAGATTAAAATACCACCTTGCTAAAATACCTAGAGAAAATGTGAAGGTATGCCTAAGGTGTCCAAAGAGGTTACTAAAAAGATGAATGCCCTACTTGTTGAGTTTAAAATGAAAAAAGTAGAAAATCAAAAAACAAAAGAAGCAATAGCAATAATGATGAATCCGAATGTATCTATAAATTCCTTTGTTACCCCAAATCCAAGCATTCATCATTCGCATTCCTCTATTGGTGAGAGTCCTGAGGGTTCTATTTCTGCTTTTAGCCATCTTCATCATTACCAAACTTTTGTATTTCACACAATGTCCCAAGAGCATAACCCTTAGTTAAGGGTATTCCCTGGAATAAAGAAAAACACCATGCGGGATGGCAACAACAAACTTTTTTGTTGGTACTATAATAACTTACCTTTCAATGTGGCAAACAACCCATATTGGTAAGGGTTGGTGAATGCATTAATAGTTGTTGGGAAAGGTTTTAAGAATCCAACACTGAAACAATTGAGTGGGTCATTGCTATAGGAATCCATAAAAAATACAGCTTTTGGTTGATGATCAAAGGAAAGTATGGTGAAAAAAAGGCTGCAGCATTTTAACAAATGGATGGACAGATGGACAGGATACGACTCTCCTTAACTTTTCAATGGCTTCTCATGGCACATTGGCATTCTTGAAGTCTCTAGATGCCTTGTATAAAGTCAAAAATGTTGAGACTTTGTGCAATCTATTGGACAAGGTGATCCATGAGGTTGGGGTTGAGAACGTTGTCCAACTTATCACAAACAACACGGCAGCATATGTAGCCATAGGGAGACTTGTTATGGAGAGGCATCCTACTATTTCTTGGCCTCCTCCTAATGCACATTGCTTGGATTTACTGTTAGAGGGCATTGGAAAGATTGGAGGATGGGTGAAAAATGTGGTTGAAGATGCTAAACATGTTACCAAATTTATCTATGATCATACTTGGGTGTTTTTTTATGAGAATGCACACAAATGACAAGGAGCTTGTGCAACCAAAAGTGACGCGACTTGCTAGCCACTTCCTCACTTTGCAAACACATTCTTGTCACAATTCCTCATCTCAAGAAAATGTTTGTGTTTGATGCTTGGTTGGAGTCTCCATTTTCCAATAATGTTGAAAGGGAGAAAATCACAAGAATAACTTTTTATGACTTATTCATCAAAAACAAAGAGTTAATCGAGATAAGTAACTGTTAGAGTTATCATGCATTACCTAATAATTCTTTATTTAATTATTAGTCTATTATCCTCTACGCTTAAGCTAAACTTAGGCATTTAATAATATGGAAGGTATTTAAATACACTTTATCCCTTTAGGGTTTCTTAAGGGTTGCACAACTTTAGAGTTGCATATTCTCCTTTTATAAGGATTGTATTGTACTTTTTATTTCATTCCCTCTCTGATTGATAATCTTTTTCTTCAGAGCAATTATTGCTTTTTTGCCTCCATTCTTCTCTTGTGAGAGGTATTTTGCTTGTAGGTGTTCTTGGGATCTCTGAAGTTGTATTTCTCAACTTCTTCATGGTGTCAGAGCCTTCATTTGCTGCTACTTGTTCCTCATTTTTCAGAAGATTTTTTGGAGCTTTGAGGGTTTCAGATTTAAGAGATTTTTCTTTTAGATTTGGGGGTAGCCTTTTTCTGGGCATTTTGGGCTCAAATTGACCACACGGTTGTGCTCAGAGCACCCAAAAACCCCTATTTTCATATATAATTTCTCAAATTTGGAGAAAATTGACATCTAAAGCAAATTTTTTTTGCTCAGGGCCGTACAACCCCCCTTTTGCATGCGGATCGAGGAGATTTTTGCAAAAAAAAAAAAAATTAAAAATTAAAAAATTGATTTTTGGGTAGTTTAATGGCGTACCCAGGTCGTTGTAAACCCCGCCGGCCGTCGGCGGTTTACTAACCGCCACGGCCAGCTACCCGGCGATAAACTAACCACCGCGACCAGCTACCCGGCGATCACCGCAGGCAGTCACAGCGACCAAGCTAGTTTCGATTCCCGTCAGTAGCCACTGTCTCCCAGTCGGCGGTCTGCTAACCGCAACCGGTTCCCCACCACACAGTCGTCGCCCAGCCACCACCGCCACCCAGCCGTCTCGCCACCTCCGCCCAGTCACTGCCTAGCCCTTCAATGAATGTTTTTTGACAGGGGGGTCATTTTTTTGCCATAACTTGGGCAAACGGAGTCGGATTTTGGAAAACGAATAGGCGTCGGAAAGCTCTCTTCGAGCTCTTTTCAGATCTAGAGGTGAGATTTGCAGATTTTTTTATTTTGTACCTATTTTTTGCCGTCAAGGTCAGAGCTTTTTTCTGCACTCCAGGAGCCATAACTTGGGCAAACGGACTCCTTTTTCGGCAAACGAATAGGCGTCGGAAAGGCCTTGGAGAGCCCTATTCAGATTTGAGGTTCATTGTTCCAGAAATTTTACTAGGTACACAAGATGTTGTCTGAAGCATTCTTTTTGCTCTTGCCTTTCTTTTTGGCTTTCAGACTGTACTGGGGTTTGGTTTTTCATCTTGTGTGGGGTGTTATTTTCTACTTTCTGTAATTTACTTCAGAAAATCAGAACACCTAAAACTCAAACAACAAACCCCCTTCTACATCCTTTGTCTAGTCTGAAAGATCACTTAATTAAAAAAAACACGAGCAAGTACAAGTACAAGTACACATGGCAGATTCTTCAGTTGAGCTTCTTACATCACAGAACTATCACATCTGGAAAGCTCGTATGACAAGGCTTCTCAGGTCAACAGGGTTGTGGTCCTATTTAGATGAGTCTCAGCCTCAGTTGCAGCGTCCTTTTGAGATTCTTCACCACAGGAATAAGATGGATGAGGCTATGGGTGTCATCTCCTTACATGTTTCAGACAGCTTGCTTTTTCACCTTGATGGTTTGCTCACTCCTCGAGCTATGTGGTCCAAATTTGATTATCTTTTTGGTACCATCAATGAGTTCAGAGCATTACAAATTGAGGCAAAACTCTCTTCCTTGTTACCTAAGTCCTTTCCTCGCATTGAAGACTTTCTAAACAAGTTTAAAACCACCAGATCTATCCTCCACAGTTGTGGTGAAAATAAGACAGACACAGAGTGTATCTACCTGATTCTCTCTAAGCTTCAAGGTCCCTATCAGATATTTGCTTCAACATTTTATTCTATTATGGATGCCTTGGGTACACGCTTCACCATACCTACATTTGATGTGTTTTGTGATCGCTTGACTCGTGAGTAGGCTGACCTATCTCAGTTGGACACTGTCGCAGGATCAAAGAACAAAGCATTGGTTGCACAGACATCTAAAGAGAACAAGCAGAAACTGAAGCCTAAAAAGGATTCAGCTGGCAATGAGAGTCCCTCCAATCCACCACCTAAGTCTGATTCTAAACCAAAGTCCTATCCCAAACAGGAGAAATCTTCTAAGTCTTGTGAGTCTTCCTCCAAGACTAAGAAGAAATCAGATGAACTTTGCAGTTTTTGTGGCAAGGAAGGACATCCAGTTTCCCGGTGTTGGAAACGATTAGAGGCATCATATTTCTTCTCCTCAGCCTCCTTCCTCTTCTATAGGGAAAAGACATGATCTTTCTGCACGAGCTATTACTTTTGCATCCACTTAGATTATTGATTCAGGGGCTTCTCACCACATGACACACTCTCAGCAGCTTATTACCTCACTTGCTCACAATGATACTTTACAGATTGCAGTTGGTGACTCAGTACAACTTTCAGTTTCAAGTTCAGGTACTGTTCCATTGACAGGTGGTTGTATTCAGGATGTTCTTCTAGTTCCTGACATTTCGACAAACCTCCTCTCTGTTTATCAAATTTGTCATTCTAGCCCTGGTAAAACAATTGAGTTCTCACCACATGATGTGGTTATTAGAGAGCTCCATGATCCTGATTTGGTTGTGGCTACTGACAGTGTTGATCCTGATTCTCGATTATACAGGTTTGATGGCTTTGAGAGTCCAGATGGTTCAGGTGTTTCTCTTGTAGCATATGCAAATTCAGTGAGCAGACTTTGGCATGAGCGTTTTGGCCATGTCAATTACAGATACTTACAGCAGATGAGCACACAGGCACTTGAGATTGGGCTCCCTCAGATATCCTGTACTGATGGTGTATGTCAGAGTTGTGCACTTGGCAAGCATCACCGGGATCCTTTTCCTACAGGTAGAGCCACATGTGCTAAGGCACCCTTTGATTTGGTACACAATGATCTTATGTCATTTCCGACTCCATCTTTTTCAAGGTCCAAGTATGTGCTCACATTCATTGATGACTTCTCCAAACGTACATGGGTGTACTTTCTTAAGTATAAGTCTAATGTCTTTGATTCATTCCAAGTCTTTAAGACATTTGTAGAGAAGCAGTTTCATCTTTCTATCCGGAGGATATGCAAATATAATGGGAGAGAATATGTGAATCAGGCTTTTACAGATTTTTGCACAGAGCATGGTTTGTAGCATCAGTTATCAGTTCCTCACACTCCTCAGCAGAATGGTGTTGCTAAGAGAAAGAACAGAGCACTACGGGAGATGGCCAATTGTATGCTTCAATCACGTTCTATGCAGCCTGCTTTTTGAGTTGAGGCGGTCAATTTTGCCACTTATATTCAGAATCGGAATGCCTCATAAGGCATTGCGCCAGATGACTCCTGAGGAGGCTTGGTCCCATGTTAAGCCTGATGTTTCATCATTCCGAGTTTTTGGTAATGAGGCTTGGGCATTTATTCCAGATGCTCAGAGGAAATCCATGGAGAGGAAGAGCCAACCACTCATATTTGTTGGCTACTGTGAGGATGTTAAGGTGTACAGGTTGTTTGATCCTAATTCCTGAGAGGTCCTGTTTAGGCAGGATGTCCAATTTGATGAGCACCTTCCTCAGATGGATTCTCCATCACCAGCTTCTCCCTCACTGCCTCCTTCTCCCTCTTCATCTTTTGAGAATTCCTTATTCCTTGAGGATGATGCAGATGATGGTCAGCCATATCCACCACCACCACCACCCGCAAGCTCAGCCTTTGCCCAAGTGGGCCTGGCTTACAATTGATGCCACTGGTTCTATGGCAGGTGATCCTTCAGACTCGTCGTACTCGTGCATAGACATCTGGTTCTAGTCTTTTGAGTCATGCCATTTCGGATGATCCTTAGAAATTTTCAGAGGCGACAGGTCACCCAGAGTGGGATAGGGCCATGGATGAGGAGTATTTTTCTTTGATGAAGAATCATACTTGGGATCTTTGTACTCTTCCGAAAGGAAGAAAGTTGGTTCGCTGCAAGTGGGTGTATCGTACCAAGTATGTTGCAGATGGTTCTATTAATAAGTATAAGGCTCGTCTTGTTGCAAAGGGGTTTTCTCAGGTGGAGGGTATTGATTACTCCGAGACCTTTGCTCCTGCCGCCAAGATGAATTCTATTCGCTTTGTACTTTCACTTGCAGCTTCACAGGGATGGACAGTTTTTCAGATGGATGTGAAGAGTGCCTTCTTGCTTGGAAACCTTCATGAGGAGATCTATATGGAGCAGCCTCAGGGATTTGTGCAGGATTCCTCTTTGGTTTGCAGACTTCGGCGTTCATTATACGGTCTCAAACAGGCCCCTCGGGCCTGGTATGAGAAGATGGACTCTTTCTTGCTCTCCACACTCTTCACATGTTGTCATTCTGATCCCACAGTTTGTATTCAGCGTCAGGGGGATGATATAGTTATCCTTGTGCTATATGTTGATGATCTCATCATTACTGGGAGCTCATCCTCCTTGATTCAAGATATTCAGAGAGCTTTGATGGAGCACTTTGAGATGACAGATCTTGGACTTCTACACTATTTTTTGGGCCTACAGGTTATTCAATCTTTCGATGGGATTTCCATTCTTCAACAGAAGTATGCTCTTGATATGCTTCACAGATTTGACATGCTTACTTGCAAGCCTGCACCCACACCATTTCAATCAGGTGTTGTTTTGTCTTTCTACACCTTCCGTGGATCCTACCTTATACAGGCAGTTGGTTGGCAATTTGTTGTACCTGACACATACACGCCCAGATCTTTCCTTTGTGATTGGTCTTGTCTCGAGGTTCTCCCATGATCTCCATGAGAGCCATTGGCAAGTTGCCAAGCGTATTTTGAGGTACATTCGAGGCACTACACAGTTTGGCATTCACTATACTTCAGGATCCCCTCACATTGTTGGCTTCACTGACTCAGATTGGGCTGGTGATGCTCATGATTGGAAATCTACTTCTGGCTTTGTTTTTTGCCTTGGTTCTGGCCCTATTACATGGTCTTACAAGAATCAGTCTGCTATTGCATTATCATCTACAGAGGTTGAGTACCAAGCAGCGGTATTAGCTAGTCAAGAGGTTTTATGGCTTCGACAATTGATGACTGAGTTTGGGTTTCCTCCTGATAGTGTCACTATTCTTTGGTGTGACAATCAGAGTGCCATTCACATTTCCCACAACCCAGTGGAGCACCAGAGGACTAAACACATTGAGATTCACATGCACTTCATTAGACAGTTGATTCAGGATGGTTTTCTCATCTTGGAGTACATTCCTACAAAGGAGCAGGTTGTTGACATCTTCACTAAACCTTTTGCATCTCCGCGCTACCTTCAGTTACGCTCTATGCTTGGGGTGAAGGAAGTTGTCCTTGGGGGGTCTCATTGAGGCCTTCCTTCCTTCATGTTTTTTTTAGCATGCTTTTCCATCTCTTTTTGGAATAGAGTTTTTTCCCACGTGGTTTTCTCTATTTCTCCGGTTTATAGAGATTTGGTTGTGATAGGGTACCTCATCATGCCTTGTTGTCGGGACCCAAATTTGCCTTCATCGTGTAGTTGCATTTTGCTTCATACATTTAGTTTTTTAGCTAGTCCCTAATTTCATCTTAAGGGGGGGTGTTAGAGTTATCATGCATTAGCTAATAATTCTTTATTTAATTATTAGTCTATTATCCTCTACACTTAAGCTAAACTTAGGCATTTAATAATATAGTAGGTATTTAATAATTATTCTAGTTATTTAATACACTTTATCCCTTTAGGGTTTCTTTAGGGTTGCTCAACTTTAGGGTTGCATATTCTCCTATTATAAAGATTGTATTGTACTTTTTATTTCATTCCCTCTCTGAATGATAATCTTTTTCTTCAGACCCATTATTGCTTTTTTGCCTCCATTCTTCTCTTGTGACAGGTATTTTACTTGCAAGTGTTCTTGGGATCTCTGAAGTTGTATTTCTCAACTTCTTCAATAACAAATACAAAAATATCTATTTTTTGTTTTCTTTATCGTTAATTTTGTAATAATTTTTTTTAAAAAATCAATTTCTTAGGTAAGAGAACCTTTGGTCAAGGTTATTCATCTAGTGGATGGAGACAACATGCTAATGGGCTTCCATTATGAGGCCATGGATAAGGCCAAAGAGGCCATTTTGCATTACCATGGTGGCAACAACAAGAAATATGAAATCATTTGGCACAGCATTAATTGCATATGGACAGACGAACTCCACCAAAAAAATACAAACCTTGGCCTACTACTTGAACCCAGAGTTCTACTTCTCTAATACATTTAAGGTTGATGAGGAGGTCATGGCAAGTGTTATTTCATGCATTGATAAGATGGTGCTAGATGCTAGGATAAGAGACAAAGTTTTTGATGAGTTGGAGGTAGGATTTACTACATCTTATTTATGGATTTGGCTCACTAGAAACATTTATTTTACATATATAATAATTAAATTGCTATATTTCATCAATCTATTCATGGCCTATAAGGGTGCGGGGGGGAGACTCTTTTCTTCAGCTCAAGCAATTCAAAAGAGAGAAAAACAACCAGATAAAAAAAAAAACTTTTAATTTTTGGTTCAATACTATAAGTAGAAATTAGAAACTTGATTCTTATATTTATTACTTAATTCTTATATGTTTTAAAAAATTTCTTGTAGATTTATGGTGGGAGGATTATGGTGTTGGCATGCCAAATCTTCAAAGGCTAGCCATCTGTATTTTGTCCCAGCCCTATAGTGCTTCTAAGTGTGAAGGCAATTGGAATCTATTTGAGAGCATTCACATGAAGAAGAAAAAAAAGTTGACCCAAAAGTGTCTCAATGATCTTGTCTTCATTAGGTACAACCTTCGCCTTCGAACTAGAAATGTGAAGGGCATTTCACATGATTCCATCGACTTGGATGAGATTGATCTTTATGGTGAATGAATTGTCGATGAACAAGACGATGTCCTGTTTACTAATGAAGATCTTGCAAAACTGGAGAGAATTACAGCTGAAGAAGGAAAAGTGGATGCAGTGAAGGAAAATGAACACACTTTTGAAGAAACGATCTATTATCATTTTGATACTAACTTACCTTCTAGTTCAAGGCCTAAAAATTTTACACTAGAAGGGTAAAGAGGAAGTGTGGATCGTATTTGGTTGTTTTGTTTTTTTCATTTTGACGTATCATCATATGTAAACATTTATAAATTTATTATGCTGTTATATACTTGGAATGATGAAATTTCAAATTTTGAGAGTTTGAGAATTATATAATCTCTAATGTTTGCATTATGACAAATTGATAGTCAGATTAGACTTTAATGTTCTCTAAATGCATTAATTTCTTTTTTTGGGTGTAAGTATGAGGTTTTCTTTTTGTCGAGTTCGTGTCAAGTCCCAAATCTGAGTCAAAATTTTGGGTTGCAGAGTCTAAGTCTTTAAATTATGGTATTACCAAATGCTGAATAGGGGCAGCTGCATATTTTATCTGTTTTTTGTCATTTTGTAGTCAAAACTTTCAGCCTTCGAGTGTTTTACTGTAAAATTTATATTATAAATGCAGTTTAACAATGAAAGCAATTAAATTTTGTTAATATGTTTGTCAAGTGTAATGTGAAATCTCAAAAATCTAAAGTTATGTATTAAAGTATATAATGTCTATGATTAATGCATTATTAATGTTATCATATAAATATTTGAAATTTTCTTCTATATTTGAAAAATCCTATTTTTTAAAATAGATATCCCATGCCATCCACCAAAAAATGCCCTCCAAAAAAACCATCCCAAAAATGTGGTCTTCCATCCCCTACTGTCTTTTTCCTAAAAACTTTGGGGAACATAGATATACATACGTGTGTATATATATATAAGTCTATATGCATACATTTGAGTGTGTATGTAGATAAAGGTGTCCATATGCAAGTGTGTGTATATGTGTGTGAGTGAATGTATATATATACACAAAGATATAGATTTATATATACATATACACACATATACATTAGTTTGTGTATATACATTAGTTTATCTATCTATTCATATATTTTGTGTATTTATATGTGTGGACATTTATTCATATGTATATACTACATACATGCACATGTGCGTGTATATATATATATATATATGTCTGTCTGTCTGTCTGTCTGTCTGTGAAGTAGTAATATACCTGTCATTTTGTGAAATGATACGATTAACTAACCAGTCATTATGTGATATGGAGCGAAAAAACAACTCTTGTAAACTTAAATGGTTTTTGGCGACCATGAGCAGGTGCACTACGGGGTTGAAGCATCAATGGAAACCATAAAGCCATACATAGTTATAAAAAAATGTATTAAGCAAAACAAATATTGTCACTAGCGAGGCATTCGCAAGAGTATAAATTGATGTAAGATAATAAGAACGGATGGAACATAGAAAACTTACCGGGATCCGACTCGATAGTGCACCAAGACATCCTGAAGACTAGTCTTCGGCTGCACCAGGAAGATCACTGGCTACGATTTTATAAACTAAAGAGAAAGCTGTTTCAAAGAAATTGAAGGGATATATCACCCTCTTAAATTTAAGAACGGTGCAAAACAAAATAAGAAATAGGGCAAAGATGAGGAGCGAGCCCTAATGCAAACTCAAATTGCTATAAAATGGCATAAACCACACCACTTGTGGCGACTGGGTAATCAAAGGACACTGAGAAACAAAACTAAGTGTAATATAGAGGCGCCCGCTTCTAGATAGTCAAGAACCGAGGGGTTTACTGAACATTCAAATTAAATTACCTGCAACAACTCAATCCTTCTAAATTCGCCTGCAAAACAATGGAAAAATGTAACTTTTTTCGCATATTCAGAAAAACTGTCTGCCACAAATTTTATAGTTAATTTTCTTTTAAAATCAAACAGGCATTTATATTAACTATTAAAAATATTTTAAAATACACTATATCACCACAAGGGAAAAAATAAAAAAAATAGAAATACAAACTAAAAATAGTCAATCCTTTTGACAATATGACAAAGGCATAAATTTTTTGTGTTATTCTTGCTGCTTCTTCTTTTAGGTATAAATGAGAAAATCATACTCTCAATTGCTTTTAGGAATGTATTTTTGTCATGTCAAACTTTGGTTTGGTGTTTTATAGGATTAACAAGTTGAATTCCAAAGTCTTAGGGTAATAATTATAAAACTTTATTTTCGATTATGATTATAATTTTATGTTTTTTAGTAAAATGTTGTCAAAAGGATATTAAAATGACATCAAATATTTAGTTATATTAGTGCCTATCACACAAGGGAATAGATCATGATATGAATGGCCTTCAATGACCTCCTGCAACCTTTCAATTTAAGCAAGTGAAAAAAGATTTTCATTGAAATTTATAATGTATGTATGGGTTTGCATGTTGTTCTTTGCTAAACCTTCTTTAGATAACATGATCGCTTGTTTCATGTCTTTGTTCTTTCTTGGAATGGGGATGCATATTACACCCCTAAACAAGTCATCTTTGAGGTCATGTGATAAGCAACTGAGGGCCTTGGATGCTTCTTTGTTATATGATATTGCTATCCATCTATCGATTGCTCCATGATCCACTTGAAGTTCTCAGTTGTTCTTATTAGATTATATAGGAACCTTTCCACTATCTTTGCATTATGGATGTCAGTGACCTGCAAGAGCTTTTCTCTTATAATCCTACGAATAGTATCCTCCTCCAACTTAGTCATCAACACAAAGACCTCCTTTTGTTGTTTCATGATGCTTCCTTGTTCGCAGTTGCAAATACAACCCTTGATCAATAAGAAATCATTCGTTGGGTTGGAGTTGTCAGTCATTTCTTCTATGAATAATCAACTCTCCTTACTTTTCTTTGATCTTACATTGTTGGTATTTGTAGCTTGGGTCTTAATTGATTATGTCAAGTTTGAAGATGTTGATTGACTCCTAGGTTTGATAGATTAATGTAGAAAAGTTATGCATTCAGCTCAATGGACCAACGGATCCCTTATTAGGTAACCTATTAACTTAAAGGGGCTCATTTAATTATAGACCAAGAATATATCTTCTTGGATGATGCTAGCATTGTATATGGAATTGAGAAATCTCTTAAGCTATTCTATCAATTGTGTATAGGAAATTAACTAAAATAAACAAACTAACGAGAAATATAACTATGTTGAAAGTAAATCTAACTATACAATAGTTGTTGCAAGTAATTGATCAATGGCATAGCAATGGATGTGGGTGACTATTCTACTAGACTTAATTATGTTTTAGCTTATTACATACAACTTATCTTAATAGTAATTATCAACTAACCATATCACTCTAAATTAAAGAAATTAACTTGAAAACTAATCTACAAATTTACCAACAATCTAACTACCATTAACAACAATAACCTACGTCAAAGAAAGTTACAATACCTCAAGTGGCCCTTGCTTGAGTGTTGTAACCTTAGCTATCAACAATTGATCTTTAACTCATAACTTCATTATCAATATTCATCATTCAGTGCAAATTCAAAAAGAAACTAGTAAAGTCTTGCTAATCGACAAGGATACTAATGACAAAATCTAATGACTGATTGTGATAGTTATTAACTATCAACTTACAACTGGTAACTAACTTCAACTTTGATAGGATCTTTGATTTATACACTAAAATTTTGGGAGTTGGATTATTTGTAAACTCTGTGCAACTATCCTAACAAATGTCAACCCTTCTATAATTATGGGGAGAAGACTTATTCTTCCATAAACAATAATAAAGGTCTAATTAAATGGAGTCAAGAGTATCATAGTCCTCTTCAAACTCATACAACATCAAGAACCAAAAAAAAAATGTGCAAGAACAAGGCAACATGATTATGAACCATATTCTTGTCATTCCACAAATTTCTCCTTGTTCTATGACTGCATTTATTCTTCATTGGCAATATTAACAAAATGTAGTAAGAATCATTCCACATTCTTGACAACTACTCCACAATCGCTACTCTTTATGGACATTATCTCCATGAGTTGCAAAGGATGGGCGTAATATGAATAAAAAATTGTCGGCTACAGGTTGGCAGTCAAGCTTTGTTGCTAAAGGTTAGTTCTTAAAAAATAATTTTAACACGTTAACTATCATTACTAACATTAAAACCCATAACATTCCATTAAAAAAAAATTAAAATCACATTCATTCATCATTATAGCATATATATGATCCATTATACTTAAGTACTTAAAATAAGTTATAAAGTTCTAGATATTATCTTAAGAGCTTGCTGAATGTCATGGAAAGTATAAAATAGAACAAGGAAATCAAGGTCAATTTTAAGACTCGTGACTCCCCCCAACTAAAAATCTCACTTGTCCTTAAGCAAGTCAAGGCCTAATGATGTTAGTTTGAAATTCATTTGTTAAATTTCCCCCTCTTCTTGCTTCAAACAAAATCTTTTTTCTTTATATATTTTATCCCACCAATTGTGTTTTGTTGTTGCATCCACAACTTTCCTTGTTGACTAGTGTGGAATGGGGTATGGAAGAAGAGGTGGATGAAATGTGAGTAGAAACCAAGTAATTTGATTATCAAGGGATACCCTGATGTACATATTTTCTATGGAGGTTGATGTTATGTAGTTTTAGATGGAATGAGGTTCTTTTTTCTTCAAATTTTGTGTCATCTCATTCCACCTACCCTAAGGTAATCTTAATGCTTCCCTTCTTGGTCCTAAAACCAAATTATTGAATCTTCTATAGTCTTCCATTCTGTAGTCTAGGATTGTACTTGTTACCACTTAATTATTAATAAGCCCAATCCATTCCTCTATTCAGTGTTTGGATCCCTCTACTTTGATTTTTAGAGAAATCATATTCTCCCTCTATACATATTTCTATTGCAGTAGGCCCTTTTGATGTTCATTTTTTTATATATGATGCAAGTTCATTAAGTTGACATCTCCTACAAACATTAAAGGTTTCTGAGCAATGTTATAGGGAATGACTAAGTCATGCAAGTAAAACTCACAAAGTTGGTCCCACATTTCCAAGGTAGCTCTGAGGTAGGCAAACAAAAATGACCTTGGTGTTATTACGAAAATGGCAAGATCATTGATCAATTTACTAAACTAAAAAATTAAATATTTCTCTATAAGTATAAAGCATAAACTCTGGTAGGAGATCTACAACATATTAGTTGAGTTGTCATATCAGCTAACTTTTCAATTCTAATCATCAATTTCTTAATTTTTTAGTCCTTTTCTTCAACTTCATTTTTATACTTTGTCCTCGTGTATTTTCTTTATGACTTCATCCAGATTGCATCCATGAACAAGTAGTTAATACATATGAAACTAAGAAGTTATACATGACTTCCTATGTTGTGTGGCTAACAGCAAGAATCGACAACATCCTTGGTTTAAACACAAAAGGAATCAAATGAGAAGGGGCGGGAATGAACAAAGTTTGGGATTTCTTCACCCAATTATAGTTCAAGAATTCTAAGGCCCATTTTAAGAGGGTTAATTATGCATTCATTTAACCAGCTAATTGGAGATGTTGGGTATAAAATATCAATAGATTCCATGAAATTAATTGGTGGATGAGGATGTTGGTTCATACAAAACCCTAGATAAACCTATATTAGACTATGTGGATTACACCAAGCACCATTTCTACTTTCAAGGTTTGCAGTGATAGGGTCATATTATTGGAATTTTCAAGACAAATATCAAAGGTGCAGGCTCTCCTAACTACCAAGCATAAGCCTAGAGTGAAATTTTCATTTAAGCTGGGGTATTATGACTATGCAACAATGAACGTCTCAAGGACAAGAATTTATGAGTTACAACATTAAACTTGGGTTTGTATGAGGCCATAAATAATTATCATCATGTATGCAAACTTAGGGCCATCGTGCCCAACTCATTTCCAGACCATGAGCTAGTACTAGAAGATATATGGGCAAACTTATAAATGAGTGTGAGGTAAGAAAATAAAGTATTATTGACTAATATTTTTTCAAATGAGAGCCTTTGGGGTTAAAGAAGACATTTTTGAGATGTTCGTAGATGATAGGGAGATTCTAGATCCTATTTATAAATATAATAAAGTAGCAAAAAGGTACCTCAAATATTTGATGTGGTCTAATAAAGATGTGTCCATTGACACAGTCACAGTCATGAAGAGGGTAATCCAAAGAAGCTTAACCTAGATAAACCTCAAACTAATATGTGCAAATCCCCAAAGGAGAGTGTTGATGAGGAAGTTTTCATTTTCTAAAAATGCAGAATAAAATATATTAAGTATATTCTATCCTGTCTTGAATAAGAAAATCCCATATGTTGTTCAAACTTGATCAAATGAGATGACTTCAAGGTTTTAAACATCAAGTCTAGACCATACTTAGGATAACTCAATGAATGATTCAATTTGCTAGTATCACAAAGGGACTTGCGCATCTAACAAGTAGGCTAACATTTGATATGGCATTCTGAGTGATGGTTTCTTCTCGAACTGATTAAACTAAAAAAAGATAGGGTTTAGAGAAATTAAACTAACACCCAAGGACAAATGGTTGATGTTGCAGATAGACAAATTTCATAAAATAGAATTCGATTTAATTAGATATGGCCCACAACACCACAAAAATAGTACAATCTTCAAAGAAAATCAAAATATTTTTAGTACATAAACATATGTCCAAGCACCCAATATTGGTGCAACTCAAAGAAACATTTACAATTAAACTAAGATCATAATCAGGTTTAGACTAACCATGTACTGTAACTTACAATTACCAAACTACAAATGGTATGTACCAGAAATCCATCAGATACTATCACATTTTGCCATCAAAATCATTGAACTTCGACTAACATTGATGAAAGGAACCATGAAAATAAGATAAAACAATTGGTAAAACATCACACTTTAATGCTTTATTCATTGCTTCAAATGTTGGTACAACAATTCATGTTCAACAACTCCTACTCTAACACTAACTACTTGTTACCTACTACTACTAACTTCACAAATGGAGAGAAGGCCCCTTTTTTTTAATAGATATTACATTTTGGATCAATGACCAGGATCAAATCCTCTCAAGGGCCCAAATCCACCTTCTAGAAACACTAACAACTTTTATTTAATGATTTCAACCATTTTGAACCACTTTCTAACTACTCTTAACTGCTCCCACTATAGGATGAAATTTTACACATCCAGTGATAGAAAAAGATGAAATAATAGCTTTTTGACATGTATCTTGTCACAAAGGACAAAATAGCCAACTGGATAAATAACTAGCTTTCGATTTTTCTCATATTGTATTAAATTTAGCCTAAAATAGTTATTTTTATAATAAATTAATTCTCCTTTTACAACAAATCATATTCCACCTCATATCCAATTGTCATTTCTATTTTTGTATATCTCCCATAGCATTCTTATAGTCTGTCATTGTTTTATAGATTTCTAGAAATGACATCTTCTATATTTCTGCATGATGATAGAAATCCATCACTAAATTTTATCTTTGGCTTTGTCGCATGCTCTTTGTTGACAAATTTTATAGATTGCTCTATAAGATCCATTTTTTTTTAGCATGTTACTCTTTAATCTTCTTTACAAAGACATCATCTTCAAAGTTTTCATCTTGTGTTTCCCATTGCTTCCTACCAATCATGTAGCACACTTGGAAACAACATCTTGAGGTCCTCAAATGTTTAGCTTCTTCAAGTAACTCCTATGTAAATTGCTCTTCACTTTGGTCACATCTTCAAGATCTACTCTAGATTCTTCATCTTCTGGCTCCTTTCTAGCACTGTTAATCTACAAGGACAAGTATCGATTATTACATTTAATTACCTCAAGGGTTTCTAGTGTTAGTATTTCAAGAGTTGTCATATGAAGAAAGAGTCTCGATGAGCAATGTAACGACACTACAAATATCCTCGTTAATTCCAACAATTCAAGGCACCATATGCTTGATCAACCTTTGCATTTATTTCACATATTCCTCTTAAATGCACATCATGAGCTTCCATCACTTAGATTTTGTTCATCAAAGGATTTATTTTCTCTTAGGGTTGTCTCACATTGATGGAAGCTTAGTTGATATATCTCTGTTAGGGACCTTGGCCAACATACATGGTTTAGGAAAGGCAAACCTAGACACTTAGGGAAACTTGAATCCATAACTCCATTGAGGATTGTACTTTTACTATGCAAATTCATTATTTCACCTTATTGAACATCATTTTGGAATTTGGAGTGAAACGTGGCATTTGTCCTTAGGAAAGTTATCAATAAATCAAACTTCAAAAACAACTTTAGAAATTTGACATTGGAAGGCTTACCATGAAGAAAACTTGGACCTAGGGAGACATCATAGAATTCTATTCTTAGAACTTGGACCTAGAACAAAAAAATGGAATGCAAGTGGGAAACTTACTTCAAATTTAGACTATGGGTGATATATTGAAACTCGAGCTTGGGAATTTGTTTGATAATTTGTGTGCCAAACTCAAAGTTGGGAAGAATAAATGGAAACCTTAGATTTTGCATTTTGAAATTCAGACCATGGACAAGTTTTAGGATTTTCACTCAAGCTTGAACCTTAGAAGATAGTTGGGGTTCCAAATAATTTTCCCACCTTCGAGTTTTCAACTCGTAAGCAAAAAAAAAATTGGGGAGGAAGATTTCTAGGAGTTTAGACTTGTAGTTTAGACATGGAAGATGAAGTAGAATCCTTTTTTCAAGCTTGGATTGTGGGGAGTATGCTGGAAACTCAACACTTAGTAGATGCAATGATAAACTCAAACCTGGGATTATAAGTTGGATTTTCGTATCAAACTTAGCATTAATAATCTATTTTGGAAGTCATGCTAAACTTAGACCTTATAGACCTTTTTGGAATTTTTGGCAAAACTTGGAGTGTGGAATGGAAATGGGAATTGAAAACATGTCTATGTCTTACTGCAAACTCGGACCATTGAAACAAGTTGGGATTTTGATCAAACTCGAAGTCAAGAACAATTTATGGAATATAGATTAGAAAATTACCTCCCAACTTGGACATTGGACAACTAAAAGGATCTTCATCAAAATTGGAACCTAGGGAAGGAGGGAAATTTGGACCTTGGAACATAATTAAGAATTACTACAAAATTTCCTACCTTCGATTTTAGGAATTTATCTAAATATTTTTCTCTCCTCTTTGGTTGAAACTTGAACTTAAGAAACAAATTGGGAACTCCATAAAACATTCACACTACTTGTAATGGTACAAAAGTGACCCTGCAAAGGGAAAAAGTATGTTCCCTTGAGAGCCAATTTCACAAAATACATTCTAATATTTCCAACTAGTGAAACTAGTAAAGATATGTAATTGTAGATATAAAAATGGAGAGATTGGATGACGAGGAGTTTTTAGTCCAAATCTAAGCATCTTGGCCAAGGACACCAACTCAATACGCAAACATCTGCATGACACTCTTTAGTCTCATATGGACTAAAATTAAAAGGACTCAAAGAGTGGAGAAAACCCAACTTTGTGTTTTGATCGATAAGAAAACCTCCATGCATTCAAATGATTCCAATAAACCTACACAAATAGAAGAGGATAAATGTTTTGGGCTATTTGGAGACTTTCCTTAGTCAATTCCTTGTCTTGGTGCTCCCACCTCCACAATAGCTAAATATATAGATAGATCAAAGATAAATAGATAAATGATCAAATGATCAATTAGATAAGGGATGTGATAAATCTTCAAGATGCTCAAAGACAAGATAAATGAAAATATATTACTAGATAGCCTTGAGAAAGTCATGAGAGAGCTATGTATATTATTGTGATAGATTGAGAGTTCTATAGCAAGATAGAGATTGTTGTAGCGAATAAGAGAGCATGCAAAAGCCATGAAAACCAAGAGAGCACTAGAGATTACTAAAATAACCAAGAGATCTTGCATGGTATGAAAGAATAGATTTAAAAGAGAGAATGCGAGGAAGAAAAGAGGGCTATCAAACCATTTCAAAGGATTCCAAGCCATTTCCACCAACACAGGTAGGTGACAAGTGTCAAAAATGCTCAAAACCAACATTTGAATGTTAATATGTTGAAGGATATTTTCCCAGCACATGGACATCTGCACAATGCACTAATGTCCAAACAAAACACTAAAAAATGATGGGAGACAAGAGAAACACAAAGTCAATGCAAAAGTGAAGTTGAAAGGTAACTGCCGAAAAGGTGCCTTGAGCATCTTGAGAGGGAAAAGTTTGATCCAAGAGTTGAAATGAGCCTACTTATATGCTAAGGGAATGGACACTAAAGTAGCTACAAAAGTGTAGGTGAAATTGCAAAGGGGTATGCAATTTTTCGTCTCTACATTTTGCCCCCAATTTAGTGGGCTTATGAATCAACATGAATATGTATGCTAAAGAAAATTTAATGAACATAAATAACATCATGATTCCAAAATGATATGTTAGAGGAGGAGGACAATTATTTATGCCAAGGAAACATGCCCCCAAGGTGAAGACTTCTAAAACAAATGCATTAGATAGAAAACTTTGAACAAGACAAGGTTAGAAAGTGAAAACCCACAAGACGATGGGGATAGATTGTGATAAACATATAGATAAATAGAAAGAACATGGATAGCACACATGCAAAGGGGAATAACAAACAAACTAAGATTTTTGAGTCAACAAAGTGAAAGAGAACTTGATGCAAAGGGTTGTCTCAGTACAATGTGTCATCCCTGAAATACAAGAAATAACACATAGAGGAATTATTGAAAGAAGATAAGAATGTAAGGATTGATTTCTTCAAGGAAGAATGCACCCAAAAGACGAGGAAGCAACCAATGTCAAAGAGATAATATGACTCAGGCACTAGCTTGATTTGTCACTAGTAGTCATACAAGTGATAATGATCAAATTGATAGATCATAGTATAGCAAGATTTGTTATGCTAGGTGGTCACAAAATAGTAGCACCAACCTCATTGTGAAGGAAAGCCACTACTGAGTAAAAAAAGATAAATCACAGTCTAGCAATTTGTGTTATTTTAGGTGATCAAAGATTAGTACTACCAACCTTGCTACAAAGTAAATCCGCTACCAAATAAGATGCACAGTATAGCTAGCTTTGTTATGGAAGAGGGCCACTATTGATAAAGATAAATCAATACTAGGTAGGACCAACCTCAATGCTATAGAGGAAAGTCACCATGTATAAGATTGATTCTAATAAGCACCACGAAGGGAAAAATAGATTTTTACCACAATAGGCCTCAAATAGATAGTCACCGTAGTGGGTGAGAAGTAGACATACACCAGTGTGGGTGAAAATGAGATAGGCACCACAATGGAACCCCAATAATTACCAAGAAATGCATTTGATTGATGACAAGAAGGATTTGAAGAAGAAAGAGATGGAGTAGGAGTAGACATAGGACAAACTTAACAAAACCATGAAGGGTAGAAAAAAACGCTCCTCAAGCATGAACCAAGATCTACCCAAAAGAATATTATATGGTAAAGGCTCTGATATAACATACACCAAGGTTTGAATAGTAATGGGTCCAATCTTTATAAGCAAAATAATAGTTCCCAAAGAGGTTTTACCAGTATTATCAAACCCACAAATGAACAAAGAAGATGCATCAAGAGAATTTGAATCCACTTTTATTTTGGGGAATAGGTTTGGACTATAAACATTGAGTTTTGAGCCAATATCAATGAGGGTTTATCTAATCTTGACACCTTTAACATATACGATTATCATTAATGGAACTGCTTGGTTCCTTGCTTCTAGAGGTGGGAGTTCATGTGGACAGAATGCAATATTTGATGAATCTGCACAAATATGATCCATCAATGCATTCACATCTAAAGGCCTAACAAAAGAAGGAAACAAGATCTTTTGAAGAGCTTCCTGAAGCATACCTTGATATAGTAGAGTAGTTTGAAGCAAATCCCAAAGTGATATCTTAGCAAGAGTAACACAAAGTTCCTCAATAAGAATTTAATCACTTGGTTGCTTAATTGAAGATTTAAGTGTTGGAGGAAGATCTAGTTGGGAAGGTGGTAAAGAAGTATTAGATTTCTCAATTTTTTTCTTATTTTTATGAGTGTTATAGGTTTGGGCTAAAATTCTATAAAAAGAAGCCTCAGACTATTTGTATCTTGTAAAAAGATCAGGCGAGTCATTTTTAAAAGGAACACCATGAGTAAAAATTATCTTCTTTGGAGAAGGACTATCTACAGTTACAAATGATTGATCTCTTACACCATAAGGGTTGCAGAGACAATAATGACATTCATAGACCCATTACAACTTGTAGAATAATTAGTTGAGGGAACTTGCTCAACAACACTCTATGGGAGATCAAATGTGAGACGAGATTCATCATTCATTAATGCATCAACTCTAGAAGAGAGTGCATTGGAATGAAGAAAAGGTAGAGTGATATTTCTAAGAAAAGTATCAATTATTTCATCTTCTTGGAACAAAATATCCTCTGAAATATAAGGAGTTTTACGAGAGGGATCAAAGACATAGAGTGACATAGGAACAACTAAGTCACCATCACATGCATGAAAAGGAACATCATTAGTACTTTGAATAAAACTAGAAACTTAATTAATAAAAGAAGATAACAAATGCATTTTGAAAATAATAAGCTATATTTAATAAATTATGCATTAATAAGTCGGTTGAAGGCCGACATATCATTTAAAAATTGATGGCACGGAATGTAGTTCAAGGTAGCACCCTAAATTATTTTTTTTGGAAGAAGGGAAAATATTTGATTTTTCCTTTTTTAAGGTATATTAAGTGGTTGAAAGAATGATAAAAAATGATTTATAAATAATGTAAAAGTAGTGTTCACGTTGGGTTAACAAAAAATCTAATGGTGCAAAAGTGACCCTGCAAGGGAAAAACTATGTTCCCTTGAGAGCCAATTTTGCAACATACACTTAGATATCTCCAACTAGTGAAACTGGTCAAAACATATAATTATACATAAAGAAAATTTAGATTCTGATTATAGAAATGGAGAGATTAAATGACAAAGACTAATCAATTCAAATCCGAGCATCTTGGCCAAGGACACCAATGTGATGCACAAATGTTTGTGTGACACCCTTTAGTCTCATATGGATTGAAACCAAAAGGAATCAAAAAGTGGACAAAATCCAACTTTTTGCTTTGTCTGATAAGAAAACCTTCATCCGTTCAAATGCTTCTAATAAATCTACACACAAAATAAGAGGAAAAATGTTTGGGGTTGTTTGGAGACTTGCCTTAGTCAAGTCCATGTCTTGGTGTTTCCACCTCCACAGTAACTAGATAGATAGATAGATCAAAGATAAATAGATAAATGATCAAATAGATAAGGGATGTGATAGATCCCCAAGATTCTCAAAGATAAGATAAATGAAAAGATATTATTAGATAGGCTTGAGAAATCCAAGAGAGAGATATGCATATTATTGTGATAGATTGAGCATGTTGTAGCAAGATAATGATTGTTGTAGAAAATGAGAGAGAGCAAGTGAAATATGTGAAAGCCAAGAGAATGCCAGAGATTGCTAAAAGAAATAAGAGAGCTTGCATGGAATGAAAGAATGGAATTAAAAGAGAGAATAGGAGGGGAAAAAGAGGGTTGTCGAGTCATTTTGTAGGATTCCAAGCAATTTCCACCAACCTGGGTAGGTGACAAGTGTCAAAAATGGTTAGAGCTGACATTTGAATGTTAAGATGTTGTAGAATATTTGTGCAATGTGTGGATGTCTACATGGTGTGCTAGGAAAAAAAATGATGGGAGACAAGAGAAATATATAGTCAATGCAAAACTGAAGCCGAGAGGTAGCTGCTGAAAAGGGGGAGATTGTCGCCAATGTGAAGTTGATGGTGTGTCAGTATGGTTATCATTGATGTCAACATACTGCTTCTATGTTTCATTGATTGATTTGGTGCTTTAGAAGTTGTGGCTTCAGAAGTGTTCTAAGTGATGATGGTGTTTGATAGTATTTGTAGTGCTCTGCATTTCTAGTTGTGATGATGTTATCTTGGATTTATGTTGTTCATATTTTTATTTTTGTTATTGTGATTAAGGAAGTGATGATGTGCTATGGAGTAATGGTTGCATATATGTTCATTTTGGGTCAAGTTGACCTTGAATGTTTTGTTTTTTTTTGCTCCGGTGATTGTGGTCCATGCATAATGTGTTGTTTAGATCAATTTAGTGCATTATGGTGTTGTCCACTTCTCATTCCTTTTCACCGTGGGAAAGTTTAGTGTAGACCTATTTCAAATTATGTTCCAGTGAATCATTTTTGGCTGACTTTGGAGATTCCTAATTCAAAAGATTAGTATAAATAAGGATGATTGTAATAAAGATGACATATAGAAGCAAGTGGATTGAAAAAGAAGATCTATTTTTTGTGAGGTTATGTGAAGTTGTGGTTGAGAAATGTGGTAGTGTGTTACTATTATTTGGCACCACAGGCAGTGAGCCAAAGGTTTCTTTCAGCATTACAATGTCATGGTAGTTGTGCTTCAGTGGTGGATTTTTTTTTTCTTTCTTCTTCTTTTGGGTAGTGAGCCCATTTCTGGTGGTTTTATCTCGGAGTGAGCCTACTTGCAATGAGCATTCTGGTAGTGAGCCACCCTTTATAAAAATCACCTTAATTGGTGTCATCCTAACAAGTGTTGTATACTTGAGAATTAGCATTCTTTGTGGTTTTTCCCTTCTTGGCTTTTCCATGTAAAATATGGTGTTTCGTGTGTGCGCTCTCTCATGCTTATATATGTTTATGGTTAAGTAATCAAGAATTAGTTTACCGAATCTATTTGTGTGGAATAAGTAAAAGACTTTAATTGACAACTGATTCACCCCCCCTCTTAGTTGTCTAGGATATTTAATAGTATTAGGCTCAACTAATGAGAGATAATGGATGATGTGAGATTGAAAAAAACCAATTAATAACTAAGGCTTGATTTAGGTCTAACTAGTTTTGTTAATTTTTATTTGATTGGTTTGTTGGTTCAATGTTGTCAGATGAATGCTCAATGAAACTTTGATCTAAAAGATATGTTTCCAAGCTAAGTGAATCCAAGGATATACAATATATCAATTCTAGTCTCAGATGATTTACCAAGTCTCAATTCTTTGCATGATAATAGGTCTAATCTTTAAGATTTTGAATCCCAAGGTAAAACCTCAATGTCTTAGTTTAAAAAGGTTGTCTAAGGGAAAAGATCAATTGTGGTAAAGAGTATTGTAGATGCATATTAGGAAGACTCAATTGTGGTATTTTACTTAGAAAGTGATCAAACTCAAAGTGCCAGTTTGTAGCATATATGCATTATAGAGAAAATAGTTACCTGACAAGAAAACCCAGATGCATGATATAATAGCTTAGTTGTGTTGTTTGATAGCTCAAATATATGATATGTTGTTGCAATTTTGGTGTTTCAAGATACATATGCAATTAAAAAATGATATATGTGGTGTTTTGACCAATTTTTAGAAATTTTGTGTAGAGTGGTTGATTGTTTTGTATGTTTGGTAACAAAATACTCAAAAAATATAGAAGATACAATGGATAACTAACCTTTTTTAAGTTAATAAGGCCAATATTTTAACTGGTATTGTACAAATGAAGACAATCATAAGACAAGCACAAGATAATTATTCGAGTAGGTGTTAACACAAAGTAGGCCCATGGTGCAAGTACTAATTCTCCAAGGTCAATGTGAGACACATCCTTTTCAAGTGTCAATAGATAAGGATCTAATGACACAAGGGATCACCTTTTCCCTCTCCATATGAAGCTAGAAAAATCCATACCCAATAATTCCTATCTATGCTCAAGGGAGTATATTGTGAGTAACTTTGGGATATGATACACATCCCTTGAACTATAATGATCAATGATTGATGGCTCCTATTCTTCTAAAAATAATGGTTATTAGTGGAGGACAATCATGAATAGATAATTCATATGTAATACCCTAAGATTGGGGGGTCTCCCCCACTCTCCTCAATAGCTAGTATCAAAATATCAATGATCTTGTATTTTGGTCAAATGATGCTAATCACTTATTGAGGTACAACTTTTTCTCTCCCCCCTTATATACCTCATCGAGAAACATGGTCGAGGTCAAACTGTAGGGTAGCGAAATCCCTAAATAGGCCTCCTAAAAAAGAAAAAGATATTGTTGTGTGTTTCTCTTGCCACCAAATTCATATGAGCATACGAGAGGAGATGATACACACATAACAACTGTGAGATTACAAATAATATGCAAGCACACCAAACACAATAGACAAGGTTATTTTTCTTTAAGAGATTGAAGTGTGAGATATACTAAAAATCATAGACACATAATCCTGCAAGAAACGTGTCAGTAGTTTAAAGATCAAGCTCTTCTCCCAATGATTGCCAAGTAGCTACACAAATTTGATTAGTAACCAAAAATATCTATTCTATGTGAGTTGAAGTGTCCAAAATGATTCAAACCCCAACATTTTTTACCTTTTTCTTATTCATAATGAATGTGTGGCTTGGTCAAACAAATGTATTGAATGAGTCTACAAATGTGGTAAAATACTAGATGATTCTGTTGAAAGAAACCATAGATGTAGCGAGAAAGGTTGCGAGTGCAATGTTTGAATGCTCAAATGCATCATTTTAATTTGCAAATGTATAGAATTTTAGGCTAGGACTATAATGAGAAAGGCTATGGTTTCAGCGAATGATGGCTTAAATGTGTCACACAACTTGTAAATAAAAAGTGCTAGAAAACACACAAAAGCGCCCAAAAAGAAATAAATCTTTGTTAGGGGTTAAGATCTGTGCAACAATAATAATTAGTTTACCATATCATTAAATTTTTTAATTTTCTGAGCAGAGACAAATGTGTCACTTTAATATTTAGATATGTCATGAGATGGTATAGATGCACTGAATCCTTTGATAGATGCATCAAATGGCCCTATAATTGCTTAGAAATAAATAAAAATTCACAAATTAATTAGTAGAAAAGAACATGGGTCCCACTATTATGCCAAAATATAAGACTAGAAACTAAGTTGTATGCATCTTAAAACAAATGAACCACAAACCCTAGGATTCACACTATATTCTAATCTCAACAATGGAGCTTGTAAAACAAATGCATAGAATCAAATAAATAACAACAAAATATACCTTCATACATTTGCCTTGGTTATCTCTACTTCTCTTTGAAGCTTCTTTGAAATGATGGTATGTTGCTCTCATATTCCTATGTAGCACTATTTTTGCAACGTGATCACATGAAAACTCAAAAATTGTGGTTGTTCAAAATGATGGATGATGATTGATTTTATAAAAATATCTTATATTGATCAATGATGGAGAACACGTGGATAAGATTTGAAGATCAATGAATGAGAAGAATAGATTGAGCTAATTATGGAGTTAATTGTTGCATGATGGAGAGTGAATTAATAGATTAGAAGACTTGGAGTGAGTGGTAGTTAGGTGAGGAAGAAATAAGGATGAAATCATTAAAAATGATTTAATCATATGCAATGAAGGAATAAAATAAATAAAATATTGATTTTATTTATTTTTAGAAGAACTTTATCTAAAAAAGTGAATAATTTTGTGTTAGTTTACCCACTTTTTCATGGGCTTAAAATAATTTAATAAGGAATAAATGGTATTTCAAAACAAGTTTATTGGTATTTTCGTTGGGTTTGAATGCAAATTTAAAGTCATTCATTTTGGTTGTTGTTTGAAAACTAATTTCATTCATTTCTTCCCTACTTTGGGTGAGAATTAGGGAGGGTGATAATTAATAAGAATAGCCTGGTTTTATTATGTAATCAAAACTTGGATTAGTTCTTTCCCACATTTGGGATGAGGTAGAAGTTAATGTCTCCTTTTGTGGAGGAGATGGTTAATCTTCCAACAAACTCATTTCCTTTTTACTGTATATAAATCTAGGTGTTTGGAGAGGAGTTGGACACACTTTTTATTTTGGGAATGTAGAGATAGTTGTATTTGGAAGGGAAGTTATTTTCATTTATATTCTCATACAAGAGAAGGGATAGAGATTAGAGTCCTTATTTAGTTTGTCTTTTCTACTCGAGCAGATTAGGAATGATATTATCAGAGTTTTGTTTGGAAGGATTGGAAGGCTCCTGTCTTCTCCCAACTTGACTTTGCAAAGAATTAATAAGATATGAGATTCTTGTTAGGAAAATGGTGTCTCAACCTTGCATATACATAAGGTTCCTATTTTTAGTAAGTTTTCATTTGAGCACGCATTAGTTCAAAATTTTCCCCAAGGCTTTGGATTGGCTAGATAAGTATGCTTGTAACTTTTAATTGCAATATCATGTCTATATTTGAAGATATTAAAGTTTTTATTTTCAAAAGTTACAAATGAAAGTTTTGGAGATAATTTTGAGGGCTTTGAGGTTCCAAAATGGACCAAAGGTGTCCATAACTGATGTAGTGGGTTATATCATGATAAACTACATCACAATTTTTTCAAAGCTTCAAATGCTTCATCAATCGAACACCTGATTCAAAATTTATGACCTTCGGAAGTTGGGTCTCCTTAAATAAAAATATAAAAAATGCATTGGGCACATAAATGAGTTGTAAAAGGGAGGTACACATGTTGATGTGTGTTTTGAGTCCCTTGACACATCGTAGGGCATCTAGGATTGGAGATAAGATGGGTGCCACTTTATTGGGTGGTTTTAGCCCATGGTTTTATAATACCATTTAACGATTTTTATGTATTGTATCTCCCATTTATGAGGTGTGTGAGATAGAGGTTGTGTGTAAGAGTTTTTTAGCTATTGAGTTAACTCTAAATCTCTAGTTGTTGATACCCCTACAAAAAGATAGTTTTACAAGTATATTGTAATTTGTAATTGATTTCTCAATAATATATTGAGTGGGTTTTTGGAAGGTGGGGTTTTTCTCTAGAAATTTTTTTGTGGTATGCATGCTATTTATTTTTGTTTAGTTTTTGTAATTGTTGTAAGGATTTGTAAAAAAAAATTGCATTACCTTCTCAAGCTTAGTGTAGGAAGTTGTTCTGCTACTTAGCTTCCTTACAAGCGGTATTAGAACTTGATCACCTTTGGTTTTAGTTGTGGGTTGTTGGGTCTTTTTTGAACTAATCCACATTTAAGTGGGAACTTGCGCATAAGAAACTTTTTGATCTTGTTGTAGGAATTTTTAGATGGAAAGTTTGTCAGGGAGAATAGAGGTATAGAATTTTTTTGGAATTAATTTTGATACATGGAAGATGAAGATGGAGGATCTACTAATAGATCAAGATTTATGAGTTGTTGATGCAAATCTCTCAAAATCTTTAGATCCTACTATGATTGATCAATGTGATGTTATGGATTGTAAAGCTAAGGGTATAATTAGGTTGTGCTTGGCAGATTCTATTATGATCAATGTCCATGAAGAGACCTCTATAAAGAAGCTATGGAATAAGTTTGGTGAGATGTATCAAGCCAAATATTTATTAAATCAGATTTTCTTGAAGAAGAAATTATATTCCTTGAGAATGGAAGAGGGTGGACAGATTATAGACCACTTGGAAGTTTACGATATTTTGGTGGCTCAATTGGCATATGTTCGCATCAAGATGGATGAGGAGGAGAAATGTCAACTCTTGCTTTATTCTTTATCTGATTAGTGGGATTTTCTTGTTATGTATATCGATAGCACTTCAGTTGTTTTGAAATCTAAAGATGTGGTGGGTGCCTTTATTAGTGAAGAGATATAGAGAAAGGTATCCATTAGTTCAAAGGAATCCCACTCTCTTTGTGGAAGACCTAAGGAAAAAGGCGAGAAGAATGAGAAGCATAACAAATCCAAGTCTAGAGGGAGATCCAAATCTCCTAGAAAGTCCAAAGTCATTTGCTAGAATTGTGGTAAATTAGAACACTTCTGTAAGGATTGCAAAGAAGAAAAGATTAAGAAAAATAAGTTTGATTATGATTTAGAGTTTGAGAAGGAAGATGGTGATGTGTACATTGCAGCTCTGGCCACTCGTGAAAGTAATGATGCATGGTTAATTGACTTAGGTGCATCTTTTCATATGACTTCCAATAGAGATTGGTTTTTTGAATACATGAAATTTAATGAAGGTAAGGTGCACTTGGGTGATGATTCTCATTTAGATATTATTGGTCATGGTAAAGTTAGAATCAATTTTCTTTATGGTAGAATAAAAAGGATCATTGGTGTGTTGCATATCCCTAGACTAGCTCAAAATCTATTATCCATGAGAAAAATAATAGATGTGGGTGTGCAAGTAGTCTTTTTGATGTAGGATGTAAAATGGTCAGAGGTGCTATGGTGATTGTTAGAGGTGTCAAAATTGACACACTATATAAGTTGGATGCATACACTGTTGAGTGTAATAGTACTTCTATGAAAAGTAAATTTGTGAATACTTCATTGGAAGAGGTGAAGGTTTCACCTTCAACAAGTGGTCATGGATTTTGGGTACCTAAAGGTGCTTTTTCTTTTGAATCAAAGTTACCTGTAGATAAGACTATGTCATGGCACCAGAGACTTGACCACATTGGAGAAAAGGGTCTAAGGGCCTTGAAAAAGAAAAAGGTTGTTGAAGGTTTGAATGATTATAATCTTAAATTTAATTTTTGTGAGAATTGTATTTATGGAAAATAAAACCATTTTCAGTTTTACTTGTGTTCTCATAAATCTTGTGGTTTTGGATCTTATTCATTCTGATGTGTTTGGTCTTGTAGATGTTCCTTCCATTGAAAAATCCACATATTATGTTTCATTTATTGATGATTAGAGTAGATATATTTTCTAAAAAGTAAATCTAAATGTGTGGTGGAAAAAGTGACACTAAGCAAACATGCCCTAATCTCACTTTCAAGCACACATTTGTGGAATACGAAAGAGCCTAGAGGTATCACACAATTGGCTACTTCTTTTTGTGGAAGAGAGAGCCACGGGCTACCTATTAGGATTTCTATTCCTTTGTTGTAATTGAAAGATAGAATGATGCAAGTTCAATCCCTAACCCCAAAGTGCAAGTATGAACTAATAACAAGATTACAGAATTGAACTTAAATGATGGAAAGCTGTGAACACAAGGACAAGACAAGAATGAAAATGCGTACCCGGAGTTAAAATCTGACTGAAAATGTTCGGGACGGGGGCGCAGGCGCCACTGTCCTGATTCTGCCCCTGAAAGTGCTCCGGAAACTGCTGTTTTTGCACTCTGGAAAAGCTGTCAAAAATGCTGAAAATGTTGTCTGTCAGGAGGACCAGGGCGCCCAGCGCCCCTGTCCTGGCAGGACCAGGGCGCCCCATGCCCCTGTCCTGGTCTTTTGCTCTGAGATTTGGTGGGTTGTTCGGTCTCCGTCTGCTTCTTCCGGATCTGTAACTTGCGGCGTCGTCTGGATTCCGAAACCTGCACTTATATCTGAAAAGGTGTGGTGGGCAGCTATATAGGGTTTTGCCTTAGTCAAACCCCCGCTTTGGTGATTTCCACCTCCACGAATAGCCAAGTTGTATTGTAAAATGTATTGTGTGTGCAGACCTAGTGTGTGTGCAAGGTCCTAAAATGCAAGAAAGCAAACTAGAGCAACCTAGAAAGTAAACCCTAATTGCTTGTAAATGATAATGTAAATGCTCTAAATCAAGATGCAAAGTGATCTAAAGCATGAATAAAGGATATTTGAAGCTTATGCAAAGACATGAAAACAACATGAAATCATACCCAACCCTCAAGGGAGGAGTACAAGCCAATCTTCAGTCGGTAATCTCCTATTGTTCTTCAATGTCTTCCAAGCCCTAAATGGATGAATGAAATTGATAAATGCTTGATAGAAAGATGTTGGATGTTGTTGAAGTCTTCAAAGATCTGCTCTTTTGCTGCATATGAAGTTCTTGAAAACAAAAATCGGATCCCTTCAAATGAAGAAGGAGAGCTCTTATGTAGGAAACCCTAGATCGAAAATTCATATTTTGGCCGACCTAGAGATTGAATATCCCGCCAATTTCTTGGGGTTAAGCTTTATTTTATGATTGGATCGTGCTCCCAAAATTTTGGGAAAAATGTCCGGGACCATGTTGCACTCCGGGTGCCATGGTCCCGACAACTTTTCACCAAATTTTCAGGGCCATCAGATATGACGATTTTAGAGAGAATCCCGAAGTTACAGGTGATTTCGAGATGTTTTGACCCCCGAAATCAAGCCCCCAAGTTCAAAGTAGGACCTAATTAGGGTTTTTGATTAAATGATGTATAGGAGGAATAAAATGAAAAGGGCACACTTTAATGAAAAGGGGCCAACTTTATGATGTGGGAGATGATAAAATAGAACCTTAGACCTAATTAATTTAATTAATTAAGTGCTAAAGGGGAAATGTAATGCAAAATGTAAAATGCGCCAAGGCGGGTGCTAAACTAGGTGTGAAATTGTACCACCCTAGCAAGTGCGTACAATTTACGACGCTACATTTAGCCCCCACTTTAGCGGTCATATGAACACTACGTGCATATGCAAGTTAAAGTACAGAAAAGTAAACATTATTTGAAAAAGGATATATCCATAAGTCTGTCGGATGAAGCCCCCAGCGGTATCTGCAGTACACAGTTAGGAACCGCACCCTACAAAACACACGTTAGATCACAAAATCACCTAATGCTTACTAAGGAAGGTGATGAAAATTCGAGGGTAGCTATATGCCCCCCCCTGTTTCGGCTTGCTAATTTTAGTGAGTTGAAACAGGGTATCATGTTTACCACTTCGAATTGTTAAAGAATATTGATGACAAATGCTCACAAGAAGATTTGATATGAGATCAAAAACTAATGGAGAATCATTTGGTAAGAAAGAGGACCAAATCTCAATTCCAACACAACAAAGAGTGTGAGGATTTGGGAGTTCTCTAACACAAGATGAAGGATGTAAATGGAAACAAAATGCAAAGAGAAGAAAAGAAAGGAAAAAGGCATGAATACACACATTAGTGATCCATGAGAAGAATAGTGAGAGAGAAAACATGGACTTCTCGCCCCTAGATCTTGTCTAGGTGATCCATGGGAAAAAGGACATGGAAAACTAGCCCCTAGAGTCTGTCTAGGTGATCCATGTAAGGGAGGAGAGTGAGAAAGTCTAGCCTTATGCTGCTAGTTCCACTCGACCTCGTGCATGTGTGTGTAAGTGAGGTTAGAAGCATCTCATAGGAGTCTATGCCCGAGTATGCTACAACCTGTATATGTATAGTACAAAAGCGTGACATCTCGCTCTAAGAGTCTGTGCTCTGGTTCCAAGAATAATCACCTTGCATAAAAGAAAAATGGAGACATCTCGCTCTAAGAGTCTGTGCTCTGGTTCCGAGAATGACCCATTGCTCAAAAAGTGTAATGTTTATGTCATAAGCAAAGTAGAACAAGGATACCTACCTTCATCACAAAAGAAGATACCCCAAAAATGCAACAATGTCATAGATCCAAGCAAGAGAGTTTTACACTCTTTAAGCAAGGATAAGATAGTTGAAAAGGGATATCTTGTAGTATGTGTAAAGGAGATCCTTAGAGGAGAAGAGATCTTTGTACAAAAGACACCTATCCCTGAGAGAAATTGTCTTAGACAAATATAACATCTTCTAGAATAAGACAAAGAAGAGAATAAGAATGCAATACTTCCTTCTTTTGCGAGGTGAAAGTGATTCTTAATGAAGGATGATGCTCTTTTTAACCCAATTAGGAGAGTGAATTCATTATAGATGTATTTTACCAAGTGCAAAAGAGGTTGTAGTCAAGGACTTACACCTCTTGTAAGAGAGAATCCTTGAACAAACAACAACAAATGCGTACAAGGCATAACATCAAGTAATAAAGTCCACACCATCCACAAAATAGGAAAAAGTGGATCCTTAGATAAAAATAAGGAAAGATCATTGCCTCCCAAGGATAAGGACAATGAGAAGGACTTACACAATCTTCTAGGGAGAGATTTGGACATAAGCAAAAGAAGAGATGTATGAAATCATTCTTGTCCCCATAGGAACAAGAAAATTAGGCTATTATGTTGCTTCAAAAAATATGATTGCACTTGAAATTGTACCATCATGAATGACAATGAGCCCCCAGTAAATGAGCTACCAATGTCACATAATGATGAGCAACATAATAGCCATTAATGTTATTTAAAGACATGATAGACTAAATGAGGTATTTGAATATGACATGTTAAATGCTCAACTATAAGTGAGATCAAAAACATGTATAAAATGATAAAAATTGAAGAAGAAAAGTCACATGAAATCTTAGAAGAGGGATGAGTGTAATTTATTAGAGCCTTATCCCTAGAGGAAAGGACTTTATGATGAATAGGAGATAAAGATTCATAAGTGGATTTAGGAATTTGAGGGGATTCATAAAGAGATTTGTTCATCGCTAAGATTTCCTTATGAGGGGAATGAGAGTTGATAGAAGTAGAAGATGATTTAGTTGAAGTGAGATCATCATCACTACTAAATATAGCATTCACATTGAGAGATGGTCTTTTAGATGCTTTGGTACGTTTGCAGGGATTATAGCCGAGTCCAAAGGCATAATTGTGAAAATTAGTCTCTAGAGGAACTTTTATCCCTTGTTCATGAGTGCCACAACCATTTCCATGATACCCATGCTTAGCAAAAATGTGAAAACCACAACCATAACGATCAGCCATTTTAGAAAGAGAAGGCGGTTTTTCATAAGACAAAGAATCAAACTCTTCAGAATTAGAAGCGTGAGGAGAAGAAGTTTGAGAAGTGGCCACAAAATTATTACTCATAGGTTCAGGTAAGACTGATTGATCTCTAGTTTCTTCCTTCTTTTTAACTTTAAGCTCTCTAGGAGGAACCCTATACTCACCTACAAAGGTGGGATTAAAGTCAAGAGATCCCCAATCGTCTTCTGCGAGAACCTTCTCAGGATCAAAAGCCTTTTTATGCGTATATTCAAGTCGAGAAGGATCTTCTTCAGGAGCTTCAGACTCATCCAAAGAATTTTGATTATCAGAGGGTAAAGATTCATCCATAGGTATCTTGTTCAAAGAGTCATTACTAGAAGAGGAAGGCTTAGATGTTTGCAAACAAGCTTGGAGATTAGTGTCACCTATCAAGGTATATGTCTTATTGTTGTAAATGAATTTAACTTGTCTATGTAATGTAGAGGGGATAGCTTGCATACTGTGAATCCAAGGTCTCCCTAATAACAAGTTGTATGTTAGATTTCCCGACATAACATGGATAGGAGTAGGCAAAGTAACAGGTCCCACTGTGATGGGTAAGGTGATAATACCTAATGAAGACTTAGCCACATTATCAAAGCCTCGAATGGGATGAGAGTCAGGCTCAATAAGGGATGTATCCACATTCATCTTATGCAATAGATTAATGCTACACACATTAAGGCCAGAGCCATTATCTACCAATGTTCGTCTTATAGCAGTGTCATTTATGATAACCACAATCATCAAGGGATCATATTGTTGTTGAATTTCACTAGTAGGCAACTCATCTTGAGTAAACACAATTTGAGCTTTAGGATTCATCATAGAGTTAACCAAAGACACTATATTACTAGATGTATTAGGTGGAGGAACATTCAAATCTTTCAAGGCATCTTGTAACATTCCATGATGAGCGGAAGAAGTTTGGATCAGATCCCAAAGGGATATCTTAGCAGGGGTAGCTTTAAGTTGTTCTATGAGATCATATTCCTTACTAAGAACTTGTGAAATACGTGGAGCTTGGGGAAGAATAGGTTGGGAAGGAGGAAGTGAAGTTGGGATAACTGGAGGAGGATTAGGTTGCCTATTGTTTCTAGTATTATAAGTATGGGCAACCGCATGATAACTCTCTCTAGTCAATTGCTTAGCATACTCATAAGGGCTCTTAGAGGAATAACCTCCTTGCACAGTAACAACAGGTTTCTTAGGAGTGCAAAAAGAATCATTAGCATAACCACCTTGAACCACTAAGATAGGCTTATTTAAAGGTTGAGAATTTTGAGAAGGACAAGCACCTTGGACAGTGAAGAGAGGTTTGTTAGGTGTTTCATTCACATGTATCAAATTGATTAAGGATGGTTTAGAGGAATGAACAAAAGTATTGGAAAAATTATTGATAGTCTTCTCTTGCACTAAAATCTTATCACGGATTAAATCAATTTTAGGAGAGAGACCAGGGGTAGGCATTGAAGTTCTAGTAGGAAAAGTAATACTAAGAAAGGTCATATCATCCTCTATCATCAAAGGATCTACATGGGGAATAAACTCTCTAGGAGAAGGATCAACATTACTCTCTAAAGTCTCACTTTTGAGAGGGAGATCTTTGAAAGAAATGTTAACCATCTTGCTTTGAACTAGGGTTTCCTTATGAGTAGAACCAAGTTGAGGAGAGGGAGATGCTTTTTTAGAGGGAGAATAATTGATATTCAAGGAAGGTGAGAAACTATCAAGGGAGAGAGAATAATCTACACCTTCTTCTAATGGTTCATCCCAAATAGTGAAGTTGTTGAAAGGAATGTTTGAAGTATTGTCAATTTCGGGAGAGGAGATAACATTGTTTATTATTTCCTCATCCTTAGAAGGGAGAGCATCAATAGATGTGTTAAACTCATCCTCTTTCCTCAAAATATGTTCAATATGATCTTTAGGGGAGAGAGAATTAAGGAAATTTCTTATTATTTCATCTTCTTTCTCCAAGGGATGCTTATGGGTAAGACAAACTTTAGGAGAAGGGTAAGCATTTATCATTAATTCATCATCTCTAGTGGGAATTTTGTTGGAAAAGGAAATGCCATCACTAGGAAATGTAGGGATAATGTCATCTTCTTGCACAAAAGGATCCTCATGAAGGGAGTGTTTTTTAGGAGGAACATGAACATATTTCTCCAAAGATTCATGCTTAGGAAGGAGATCTTTGAAAGAAGTGTTCATAACCTCTTGTTGCACTAACATGCCCCCAATGGAAGGACCAAATTTAGGAGAAAATAATTCAATGTCCATCAATACCTTTTCACTTAGAGAGGCATCATGGAGGGAAGTAACATTAAGAAAGGTGTTTATGATATCATTCTCTTCCTCTAGGATAGCTAAATAGGAAGGGCACATTTTAGGAGAATTATCAAGATCACTCTTAAAGACTTCATCCTTAGAGCATGGGAGAGTCTCAAAGGGATTGATAGCAACTCTTTTAGGCACTAAAATGTTGTTATAGATAGGGGGAGGTTCTTTAGGAGAAGGAAAAATTGAAACAAGAGAAGCTAACCCATTATCACATCTATGAAATGAATGCATCATGACAACAATTTTCCTCTTTCAAATGATAACACATACAAAATAGAAGGAAATGTTCAATGCAAGCACTTAAAATATAGATTTAGAAAATGAAATTTATGATTCAAATGAGTTCCTAAATCAGATTTGAAATTATTGATCCCAATTAAGCTATCCACAAGTTCAACTTTGAATTGAAAAATTAGGGTTTTAGCAAAAATTTCCTCTAAATTTTTGAATCTTGCAAGAAATTAAAACTTTTAAATACAAATTTGAATTTGAAAACACTCAAATTTGAAAACATAAATCAGAATTAGAGAAGATTGGAGTTCACGTCGGGTTCACCAAAATGTGTGGTGGAAAAAGTGACACTAAGCAAACATGCCCTAATCTCACTTTCAAGCACACATTTGTGGAATACGAAAGAGCCTAGAGGTATCACACAATTGGCTACTTCTTTTTGTGGAAGAGAGAGCCACGGGCTACCTATTAGGATTTCTATTCCTTTGTTGTAATTGAAAGATAGAATGATGCAAGTTCAATCCCTAACCCCAAAGTGCAAGTATGAACTAATAACAAGATTACAGAATTGAACTTAAATGATGGAAAGCTGTAAACACAAGGACAAGACAAGAATGAAAATGCGTACCCGGAGTTAAAATCTGACTGAAAATGTTCGAGATGGGGGCGCGGGCGCCACTGTCCTGATTCTGCCCCTGAAACTACTTCGAAAACTGCTGTTTTTGCACTCTGGAAAAGCTGTCAAAAATGCTGAAAAATGTTGTCTGTCAAGAGGACCAGGGCGCCCAGCGCCCCTGTCCCAGGGACCAGGGTGCCCAGCGCCCCTGTCTTGGCAGGACCAGGGCGCCCCACGCCCCTGTCCTGGTCTTTTGCTCTGAGATTTGGTGGGTTGTTCGGTCTCCGTCTGCTTCTTCCGGATCTGTAACTTGCGGTGTCGTCCGGATTCCGAAACCTGCACTTATATCTGAAAAGGTGTGGTGGGCGGCTATATAGGGTTTTGCCTTAGTCAAACCCCCGCTTTGGTGATTTCCACCTCCATGAATAGCCAAGTTGTATTGTAAAATGTATTGTGTGTGCAGACCTAGTGTGTGTGCAAGGTCCTAAAATGCAAGAAAGCAAACTAGAGCAACCTAGAAAGTAAACCCTAATTGCTTGTAAATGATAATGTAAATGCTCTAAATCAAGATGCAAAGTGATCTAAAGCATGAATAAAGGATATTTGAAGCTTATGCAAAGACATGAAAACAACATGAAATCATACCCAACCCTCAAGGGAGGAGTACAAGCCAATCTTCAGTCGGTAATCTCCTATTGTTCTTCAATGTCTTCCAAGCCCTAAATGGATGAATGAAATTGATAAATGCTTGATAGAAAGATGTTGGATGTTGTTGAAGTCTTCAAAGATCTGCTCTTTTGCTGCATATGAAGTTCCTGAAAACAAAAATCGGATCCCTTCAAATGAAGAAGGAGAGCTCTTATGTAGGAAACCCTAGATCGAAAATTCATATTTTGGCCGACCTAGAGATTGAATATCCCGCCAATTTCTTGGGGTTAAGCTTTATTTTATGATTGGATCGTGCTCCCAAAATTTTGAGAAAAATGTCCGGGACCATGTTGCACTCCGGGCGCCATGGTCCCGACAACTTTTCACCAAATTTTCAGGGTCGTCAGATATGACGATTTTAGAGAGAATCCCGAAGTTACAAGTGATTTCGAGATGTTTTGACCCCCAAAATCAAGCCCCCAAGTTCAAAATAGGACCTAATTAGGGTTTTTGATTAAATGATGTATAGGAGGAATAAAATGAAAAGGGCACACTTTAATGAAAAGGGGCCAACTTTATGATGTGGGAGATGATAAAATAGAACCTTAGACCTAATTAATTTAATTAATTAAGTGCTAAAGGGGAAATGTAATGCAAAATGTAAAATGCGCCAAGGCGGGTGCTAAACTAGGTGTGAAATTGTACCACCCTAGCAAGTGCGTACAATTTACGACGCTACACTAAAGTTTTCAGTTGATTTAAATAATTTAAGGCAATGGTTGAGTTGTAGACTGGGAAGAAAATAAAATGTTTAAGGACTGATAATGGCAGTGCATATTAATCTAATGATTTTGATCATTTTTGTAAAGATTGTGGCATTCACAGACATAAGACAACTCTATAATTTTCACAATAAAATAGAGTTTTAGAAAGAATGAGCAGGACACTGATGGAGAAGGCTAGGAGTATATTGAGTGGTGTTGGTCTAAAAAAAAGTTTTAGAAAAAATTTGTTGCCACCACTTGCTACCTAATTAATCAGTCTCCTGCATCTTCTCTTGTTGACAAAATGCCTACGAAGGCATGGTCGAGTCATAAGCCTTCATTGAGACATCTTAGAGTTTTTGGTTGTGAGGCATATGCACATGTGCCAAAGGAGAAACGAACAAAGTTGGAGAATAATATTGTGAAATGTATCTTTATGAGATATAGTTATGGTGTGAAAGGCTACAATCTTTAGGAACTTGTTGCACACATAAGGTAATACATAGTAGAAATGGTATTTTTAGAGAAACTAAGCCTCCTTTTGGTACATTGCAACCATAATAGACTAAACAAGAAGATTTGATTCAATTGACTTCTACGCCTGAAAGAGTTTCAAATTGAGACCTTTAGATGGGCAAGAAGTTAAGGAGAGATCATCTAGCTCTAAATTTTAAGAAGAGAGGGAAGAACCTCCAACACAACTTGTTCAAAGGTCTAAAAGATATAGATAACCACCTAAAAGGTAGTCACCTAATAATTGGAGATGTATTTTTCCTTTAAATACTAATATGAATGAACTTAGATCTGTAGAAGAGGCATTAGGTATGAATGATACAGAATTATAGAAGATTGTTGTGGAAGAAGAAATGACATCTCTGAAAAAGATTGATATGTGGGATCTTGTACCTTTGCCTAAAAGATGTAAACCTATAGGTTTTTGTAGAATTGTAAATTATATCTGCATACAATTTTGTCCTCACCTAGACTTCACCTTGGTGCTTCGGCTTTCGATGCCTGATGCATGTTCTAATTCTACTCACACCATTCACAAACCTCAATTTTAATCTCCTTATTTAACTTTTCTTAAAACCCGAGTCCTAATTGATAGGACCAGGGCACTGGGTCCCCTGGTCCTCTCAATTAGGGCCTAGTTTGGGTCCCCACAACGGTCATCTTAAATGAACAAGAAATATTATCCCTTGTCAACATACTCCAAATATTTAATTATTTTTTTGTAGTCATGTATAAAATGAGGTCTACCCCTCTCATTTGAAACCTAATTCTCTAAGTTGTCTAAAGATCTCAATTACACTCTAGCAAATTCAAGTGAGCAATAAATCACTCATTCATCAAGCATTGGAGCAGAAGTGAAGTCAATTTTATGGATTCAAGATGACATCCATGATCAACCTTCTTTGAAGACATTCTATATGAAACCCTAAAACCCTTGCATGAGGATCAAACAAAACTTCATCAAGGTATATTTCAATTACAAGCGTTTTTATTTTAGATCCACCCTTTCCCTCAAAAGGAAAGCATTTAGCAATAATTTCCATTTCAATTTCAAGGTTAATTCCTAAACTAGGGTTTGAATTAAGGAAAATCCCTATCCCCAACATCTTTCCCTTTCTTTCTATGTACAAGAAACATGTTCAGGAGTTGTACTCTGAGATTCTAATAGAGGTGACAGTGACGAACATGTTCAACTTTCGATAGAGAAAAATTCAGAGGACCAAGGTGAATCTGTACTACCTGGCCCAAAAAAAATAGATGAAACTTATAGGAATAGATTTTAGACATATTCTTTTGCCTATCTATTTTAGTTCGTGGCTCTGTGGGACATCTGTAGCAGTTTTTTTTTAATAATTTGCTTCAATTATTCATGGTTTTACCCTAATTTCACAATTACATTTCAAATTCAACTAAGAAAGAGGATAACTATTAACAAGTAGTAAATCTAATCATAATTTCAGCTCTTTCCTTATTTGGATTGTGGCTAGATCTATAAGTATTCAGTAATTACTTATGGATTCGATTGTGTAAGCCATTTTTTTATCATTGACATTTCAAATCACACGCCATGATTTACCATCAGGATGAACAGGAATACCAAGGAGATGAAAGATAGCGGGATGCAGATCTGACATAGAATAAAAAGAGGAGGGTAAAAAGGTACAAAGAACGAGGAAAATAGATGAAAAAAATATAAAAATATAAAATATAAAACACAAAACAGAGAGAGAAAACAAAAATAATTCATATATATATGAAGAGGACAAAAAACACCCAAATGCTACAAGGCAATAGAAAAATTACAATAGAAAATGAAAAAGAACAAAGAAATATTCAAAAGAATACACACACATTAAATATATATGTATATATATACACACACGCACACACATATATACATATATATTAAATGTATGCTTATAAATATATAAGCATATATAGATATATACATAAGTACATATACACACACATATGTATATATAAATATATACAAATATATATACCTATGTATATCTACATACATACATACATACATATATGTATATATATAGATATATATATACATACATATACATATATATATATATATGTATGTATATATATGTATACCTATATGTACATATACATATATATACATATATATGCATACATACATACATACATATACATATACATATATGTATATGTATATGTATATGTATATGTATATGTATTTATGTATATATATTTATGTATATGTATATATGTATGTATATATGTATATATAAATACATACATATATACATATATACACATATACATACATACATATGTATATGTGTATGTATGTATGTATATGCATGTATGTATATAAGTATATGTATATATGTATATATATGTATGTATGTATGCATGTATGTATGTATATATATGTATATGTATATGTATATGTATATGTACATATACATATACATATACATACATACATACATATGTATGTATATATATGTATGTATGTATATGTATATGTATATATATGTGTGTGGGTGTGTATATGTGTGTGTGTACATAAATACACACACACATATATATGTATATATATACACATATATATGTACATATATATACATACACACACACACACATATAAATACATATGTATGTATATGTATGTATATATGTGTATATATACACATATATACACATATATACATACATATATGTATACATATGTATATATGTACACACATATATATGTACATGTGTACATGTATACATATGTATGTATATATATATATATATATATATATATATATATATATATATATATATATATATATATATATATGTACATGTATACATGTACATATGTACATGTATACATATGTATACATATATATATGTAAACACACACACACACACATGTATGTATGTATATATATATGTATATATACATACATACACATACACATACACATACACATACACATATGTGTATATACATATATGTATATATATGTATATATGTACACACATATACATAAATACACACACACACACATATTATATATGTACATATATGTATATATATGTGTACACACACATATAGATATATAGATATGTATATATATGTATATATACATACATATATAGACATATACATACATACATATATATGTGTGTGTGTGTGTGTGTATATATATATATATATAAGGCTAAACCTTGAGACAGATAAAAACCTAGACACTATGGAAGAAGAAAAAGAAGAGGGAGAGGGGAAAGAGGGGAAAACCAAGGGTGGGGGACAACAAAAAGAAGGGACCAAAACACATGAACAAGTGGAAAGTAAAGGGTGCCAGGAGAGGCTAAGGTTCAACCCATCATATCGATTAAGATTGATGAGATGATTAATTATTTCAACAACCTCTTTAAGTTTCCTTTTGAAGAAATTATCCTCCTTACACAAGACTTGAGTGTCCTCTAAACAAATGTGATGCTTGGTAGAAGAGGAGTTCTCAGCTAAGGCCGATTTGAGAACACACTCATGCTTGATATCGACACCATGCTCTTTAATTCTAGTAACGAATGATCGACTTGTCTCGCCAATATATGGGGTGCCACAAGAGAAAACGATCTTGTAGACTCCTAGTGTAATGCCCACCGAAATACCCTAGAGAAATACACTTAATCTAACTACAAATATAGATAAATTTTTTTAAAGCACATCTACTAAACAACACATATGTCTATAACATCCATCTTTTGCATATCATATACATCATCTACTAAATGCATCATTGCAAATTGCATCTTATTCTTAATTACCACATCCCATAACACATCATAACATAATTTACGCAAGTGGAATAACATATCATATCATCTTTCCCCTAGGGTATCTCAACGTCACTACTTAAGAGTAACATCCTATAGTCTAGGTTCATTTTAAGCACCAATACCAAATGTTACTAAAACCATATAATGCATCCATTCTATCATATTAAAGCTAGCTCATATCCTTCGTAACATCATGTTACTAATTCCATAAACAATAATTACTTCCATTAAGGCTACCTTAGATCTAGGAATCTTAAAGCATAACATTAGGATTACTTTCATATACAATTACATTTACATACATCCATGATATTTAATCAAATACATGTTCCATCTAAGTATCATACATCAAACTTATTTCAACATACAATAGGACAACTTGTGTCACATCCAAGAGTATCATATTTATTACATACGATTTCTATTCTTACAATGTCACATTACATAGATTCACTTTTACAAGGTACATGATCCTTTCCTTAATACAATGTCATCATGAATACATGAGTAATACAATACATAGAATCAGTTGCAAGTCTTCTTACATAATGAAGAGCAATACAATCCACATCCACACACACAATTCCAATGAAGAAAATTCCAATGGGAGATGGCATCAAACCACCTAACCATGTGGAACCAAATAGGAACCACCCCCCATGCTAGGAGATGACAAGGGGTTCCAACACTCACTCATGACCTAGGATGACACTTAACAACCATGGGACTCACCATAGCACATAATAAACTCAACATAACAATAATCACATAACTTCACAAGGTTGAAATCAACAATAGAGTCTTCTAGAGGAGTACAATAAAATCATGGCATATGGACATTGTCACATGTAGGAATGAAGTGTCATCACACGCTGTCCTCATATAGAAGGGAATATGGCCATCCTTAATAGTCACGCTCCTACATGCTAGCCTCACAAATAAGGTAATTATGCACCCATAGTAGACCAGTATGTTATCCTCACAAAGAAGAGAAATCTATACTCCTAATAGTCATACAAGCTACCCTCACAAAATAAGGGTGAAAAAAACACCTTAACAGACATGTTGAGTCATCTCAACCTATGTGAGTACAAGGGAGATTATCGTGCCATCTCATAGGGTCCAACCATATAGAATTATCTTATTAGGTGAAACCCAAACCCAATCAATTATTACAAGTTATCACTAAATTACAAAGAGGAAAACTCCCATTGTGCCCTAGCGGTCTAGGTGTCAAGCAACCTAACTTCCATGACTCTGGTCATCACAAGGAATCCCACTCCCCCTAATCATATGCCAAGCCATAGGGTAACACATAAAATGAAATCACAACACATGAAGGAATACTCACAAAGAGGTCTTCAAGAACATATAACATCACTGAGCACATACTGCACATAAAGCATACATATGATCCATTACAAGCATAAGGCCTTCACAAATACCTCATAGGCATAGTAATAAAGAAAGAACATAAAACATAAGCACATCATAGACTATTTCTAATCCTCAACAACGAGTTACAAGACATCCCATTAGAGTCATAGAAACAATCCTCAAACAACAAGGTAAGAACCTCTTGCTGGAGCAAATTTTGCATAAGGAAACTCCTCAATGGTAGGGCATGATCCCACATACTAGAGCACAAAATACATCATGAAACATCATATAAAATCATGAACCAATCAAAATTACTCAACACAGACTTCACATGCCTCTGGAAAAATCACACAATCCAAACTAGGGCTTTACAACATCAAAATTGACCTTTATGGGCATTCTGGACCAATTTAGCTCTCTTGGTATGCAATGTGGTATTCTTGGTCTATAGGGTAGCATTTATGGTACCTATCATATCATTTCTTGTTCATTTCATAGCATTTCTAGTCCATTGGTCAACGTTTTGGGTCCATAGATTAGCTCTCTCAGTCTTTAGGTTAGCTCTCCTGGTCAGTTTGTCATCTCTTTGGGTATGAACTATGGCATTTTTGGTATGCATAGCAGAATTCCTAGTAGATAGGGTAGCTTTTCTAGTTAGTATGGTGGTGTTTCTGATCTGTTTGGTGGCGTTTTTGGTAAAGTATGCAAAATCACAAGTTTGAGGGATCCCGAGGGTAAAGTAGCTGCCTAGATCGACTCAGAAGGCAAAAAAAGACCCTAAGGGCATGACCAAGAGGTTGGATGAACATCTAAAGGGGTGTACACATGGATTATGCATCAAATACAACTCTCAGAAAGAGTTATCAACTCAGTGGGTAAGCATTTTGGCTAAAACTGCATTTTTGATTCAAAGAGCAAAGGAGAGCACCTAATCTCTGCATAGGCCAAAATAATTGAACTAAAACATTTCCAAACCTTCCAATACTCCAAAAATAAGATTAAAAATGCCTAAACATGACATGGACACTTCACTGTTAGCTTCAGGAGCTCTTACAATGCAACATACACATTCAAATAAGAGAAAACAACTCCTATCTTAACAAGGAGTTCACAAGAGAACTTACACAAATAGATATTCAAAACCATCATGAAACTCTCCTAAAACATATAGGAACAATAACATTCAAATGCACAAAATCCATTTTACATTTTAACAATTTAACATTTTTGGAAAACATACTCAGAAGAATTTCATAGAGAAGATTCACAATGACGATTCACAAAAGAGAATCAATCTTTCCCTACAAATCTAACCATTCCCTTATCAAACCAAAATAAACTAATCCCCAAATAATCTTTGAGTTATAGACACAACAAACACATTTTCACAGGAAGGAAGCATTCACTATAAACAAGAATGTAAAAATTAAAAATCCACTAACCTCCAAATCGCAATCCAAAAGAGTCGAATCGAAGAGGAAGAAATGTTGAATCCAAAACCACTCCAAAATCTTAATCCAAATAAAAAATACAAATCCAAATCCAAAATAGTTCTCGCTAGTAACCCCCAAACAGCTATAGGAAGCCAAATAAAAAGATCACTAGCAAAAAACTCTCGACCAATAAAGAAAAATTCATAAAAATAATATTTCCTACCTACCTTGTATAGTTCCAAGGTATAATATTTAATATATTTCCTACCAACAATTTCAATTTCACCCAATCAAATAAGAGGGTAGGTAAAAACAAATCTATTTTATTTTTACATTTTCCTACATAGTAAAAGCAATAATAATGATATTGTTATTATTTTAGGAGTGTAAGAAAAGAAATAGGCTTACACCTTTATTATTATTATTATTAATAAAATCAACTTTATAACAATAGCTAAAATAAATAAAAATTAATCAATCATCAATAAACCAAAGGATAAAAATAGTTAAATGAAGAAATAACCGATAAATCAATTAAATAAATAATCAATCAATTAAATCCAAAGTAAAACATTTAATTAATAAATCAAATATAAATAAGTTCAATAATAATAAATCAAATATCTATTAATTAATTAATTATAACTTTATTACACAACATTAATTTATTAATTTAATAAACATTAATTTGTTAATTAGACAAACATTATCCAACCATAGGATAATTAATCTAATCCATAATAAATCATACACACACACATGACCAACCACACATAGGTAGAACAAGATACCGACCCAAGACTGGACAACACTTATACTTGTCAAGACTGACAAGGTGAACATAATAGACCATGAGTAGGTGAGGGCAAACCAAGTCATCTCCAACAACTGCCATTGGGATTAGGACATGCTTAGACCTGTGAGACCAGGTGGAGTCGATGTCCGATACCTGCAATCCTGCATCCACTGATAAACACAACATAGCATATATATATACAACATCATAGTAGCAGGCAAGTGAAAGAGAATCACAACACCTTATCATGCTCGCAATGAGTGATAAGGCATTGTCCCTTTCACGAAGACACTCACCTAGTACAAACACATCTCATAAAATCATCACCATGAAGTAGGGTTAGTATCATCATCATATATCATGAAATCATATAAATCACATAAAAATCTGGGATACATATAAGCCATCAAGAAATATCATCCATCGAGTAATCATAACATGTCACCCACCACATAGATCATCAAAAGTCATCAATATATCATATGTCCATATAGCATCATAAATGTCTACTGCATAGGAATAAAGCCACAATCATCATCAAAATATCATCAGAAGTCTAGATAAGTCTATCGAATCATGAATCAAAATGTAAATCTAGAAGGGACACTACACCTGGATATGAAAAGACATCCTGACCCTGGACATGTCAATTTAGAGTTGGAAGTCTACAAGGTTGTTTTCTCTTGTGGCACCCCATATATTGGTGAGACAAGTCTATCGTTCATTACTAGAATTAAAGAGCATGGTGCTGATATCAAGCATGATCGTGTTCTCAAATCGGCCTTAGCTGAGCACTCCTCTTCCACCAAGAATCACATTTGTTTAGAGGATACTCAAGTCTTGTGTAAGGAGGACAAATTCTTCAAAAGGAAACTTAAAGAGGTTGTTTAAATCATTAACCATCCTAACAATCTTAATCGAGATGATGGGTTGAACCTTAGCCTCTCCTGGCACCCTTTACTTTCCACCCTTAGGAGCCTTCGTCGACCCCCTTCTTGACCCCTCCTCACCTTGGTTCCCTACCTTTCTTCTCCCTTCTCCCTCCTCTTGTTTCCCCCCTTTCTTTCCCCACTTCTTTCTGCCCCTTGTAGCTCCCATGTGTCACCTCTCCTCCTTTCCATCTTTTTTAGCTGCTTGTTTTTTGTTCCTGTGTTCTGGCCCCTTCTTGTTTTTGTCCCCCCCACTTGGTTCCCCCCCCTTTCCCCTCTCCCTCTTCTCTTTCTTCTTCCCTAGTGTCTAGGTTTTTATCCTTCTCGAGGTTTGCATGTATGTATGTATGTTTGCATGTATGTTTGTATGTTTGCATGTATATTTGTATGCATGCATGCATGTATGTTTGTATGTATGTATGTATGTTGTGTGTATGTTTGTATGTATGTATGTATATATGTATGTATCTATGTAGATACATATATATGCATATTATACACACACACACATATATATGTATATATGTATGTGTATATATATATGTATATATATATATGTGTGTGTGTGTGTGTGTGTATGTATACATATATGTGTGTGTGTGTGTGTGTGTGTGTGTGTGTGTGTATATCTATATATATGTATATATATGTATGTATGTATGTAAATATATATGTATATGTATATGTATATCCATACATACATACATACATACATACATACATATGTATGTATATTTTTACATATATATAGGTATATATATATTTGTATATTTTTATATATACATATATACATGTGTGTGTATATATATATGTACTTATGTACATATCTATATATACTTATATTTTTATAAGCATACATTTAATATATATATGTATATGTGTGTGTGTGTGTATTCTTTTGAATATTTCTTTGTTCTTTTTCATTTTCTATTGTAATTATCTGTCCTTTCTTCCTTTATTTGCCTTGTAGCATTTGGGTGTTTTTTGTCCTCTTCGTATATATATGAATTATTTTTGTTTTCTCTCTCGGTTTTGGGTTTTATATTTTATATTTTTAATATTTTTTTCATCTCTTTTCCTAGTTCTTTGTGCCTTTTTAACCTCCTCTTTTTATTCTATGTCAAGTCTGCAGCCCACTATCTTTCATCTCCTTGGTATTCATGTTCATCCTAATGATGAAATATGAAGTGTGATTCGAAATGTCGATGATAAAAAAATGGCTTACACAATTGAATCCAAAATCAATTACTAAATATTAATATGGATAGTGGAAATATGATAGCTCTAATAGATCTATAAGGTTCACTGCTCTTTCAATGTTTTGGTAAATTTAACTTGTTAGTGGTTTTATTATCTTAATTGAAACCCTAATTCTAAATTTCATCTAATATAGTTGCCAATGTGTGTTCAAGAAAAAGATTGGTTCAAATGGATGTATTGGGAAGTATAAAGCAAGGTTGGTTCTGAAAGGCTACACTCAAGTGGAGGGTGTTAACTATGGTGAGATATTTTCTTCGGTTGCAAAAATGACATCCTTTAGATTTTTTCTTTCTATTGCTACTTATTATGATTTAGAGATTGAGAAAATGGACGTGAAAATTGCTTTCCTTCATGGTGTTTTAGAGGAGGATATTTATATGACACAATCATAGCACTACTGGTAAAAGGTATAATTAATTTGGTTTGTAAATTGAAGAAATATTTGTATGGCCTCAACCAGAGTCCTAGGATGTGTGGTGCAAGAGCACCTTGCAAATTTTTATGAGAATTTGAGCAATTAAAGATCTTGGAGGAGTTGTTAGTTTCTTTGAATTTTTTTGTGTTGTAATAAGGTCTTTGGAGATCATTCACTGTGTTTTGATCAGCCATGTAAGGCTTTGATGCCATTTTTGTAGTATGTACTCCCTTGGACCTATTTGGTCAACCATAAGAACATGACATCCAAAATGAATACATGAGGAAATAAATTTATTTTGACTTCTATGTGGCCTATTTGTAAGGTCTATGATGTGTTCTAATAGGTATCATAGGTAAAAGTCATAAGTTGTCAAGTTGAATGACAACTTTTGTTGTCAAAATGTAACTAACCTCCCTCCAATGGCTAAGTAATTCAAATTTTTGTTGGAGTTGGTTGATGAGGTTGTATAAACCCTATTTAAGGCCTTGGAAGTCAAAGGGATGAGTTGATGATGAAGTTTGGATGTAATTTGGTGATTAGATTCAATAAACACTCAGAAATTTCCTTAAATTTGCTGTAATAATGCCTTGTATGGATTTTGTATAGACTCCATGTGTAGTATAAGTCATTTATTTAAATAGGCATATGTTTTGATTATCTTTTGGTCTTTATTTGGTCAAAAAAGGTTGAATAAAAAGAAAGAATCTACATTTTTGTAACAAGCGGTTTGAAAACCCTCCCAAACCAGGGTTTTTAAAGAAATGATCTCTTAACCTCACATTCCTCTAGCCAAATTGGCTCAAAATTTGAGGAATGGTATGGGAGACCATGTAATTTAATATTCTTGAGGTTTCTAAGTGGGCCATTGAGTTGGTGGAGTTTGGGATCATGACCTAGGCTAGCCATCCTCATGTGACTAGTTCGTTTTGATTGCTAAAATTGATGCATTGATAAAACCATGTTTGTTGGACCCTATATGTATATGGATTTATTGTTTTAGGATGTTTGAAAACCTTCTACATCCATTGGTGTCATTGGATCAGACCTTTGGAGTGTGGTTGCTTGTAAAAGTGGCCTAAAAGCCATTTTAGCCCTCCTGTAGTAACAATATTTGACCCAACAAATGCAAGAGTTGGGTTCTGAGTTTTGGAAATGTTTTGTTTCATCATTGAAGGTTTCCAAAAGTTTCAAGAGTTTATGGTTTCCTTAGGAGGATTTTTGAGTTCTACCTCAAAAGTTCAAAATAGGGCTACTAGGAGTAGGCGTTAGTAGCAAGCTGATTATCTTGATTGATCTGCAAACACAAAAAGGGTGTTGTTTTGCTTGTGAATAGTGTTCCTTGAGTTGGTAAAGTGTTACTATAGGGTCGACACCTATTTGCAATGTTGGTTGAGTTGTAAACCAAGTAGCCATAGGTGGGGACAAGAGAGTTGGTATCGAGAATAGTCTTGATGTGAGAAGTTGTATCTCCATGAGTTGTTCATAGGTAGAGTGGGGTCCCATTGAGAAAGGGGGAGTGCAGAGGAGTCCTTTCATGTTGTTGTTGGATTTTCCAAGAATCCATGAGAATGTTGAGACTTATTTGAGGGTCTGATGGATTGAGTTTGTGTGAGAAGCCTTTGTTCCTTAGGGCTCTACATCATATTGGTATTAGAGTAAGTCTAATCATTGGGAGGATAGATTTTGGTGTATGTCAGTAGAAGAGAATGAAGAAGAGGCTAGCATATTTCATCCAAAGGGAATGTCCACAAAGGTGGCTAAGAAATTCCGAGAGATGGAAGAGATGATCAAGACCAGGGTCAAAGAGGCACTCAAGGATAAACTTAAGGCATTGAAGAAAGGAAAAGGACCAAGTGAGGAGACTGATGAAGAAGGGGAACAAGAGGATGAAGAAGAATAAACCCAAAATTAGGAGCCAAAGATACCTATTGATCAAAAACAATTCATTGAAGCCCTCAAGACAATAGGCAAATACTCTTCTGAAGTAAAGATGGAGATTCCTACCTATAGTGGGAAGATGAATGTTGAAGAACTTGTAGATTGGATAGATGCCCTAAATAATTATTTTGAGTACAAGGAAGTGTCTAAGGAGAATAAAGTGAAGTTTTCAAAGACTAAACTACAGGGTGTTGCCTTAACCTAGTGGAACTATACTCAAGGTGAAAGGGTGAAGATGGGAAAGAGTATGATTCATTCTTGGGACAAGATGGTGTTTAAACTCAAGGCCCAATTCATGTGTGTTGATTATGAAGTGAAACTATATAGGAGATGCAAAACATGAAACAAAAGGATTTGGATGTGGCTTTCTACACAAAGGAAATTCACAAACTGAGTTTGAGATCAGGGCACCGTGAAGATGAAAAGGAAAAGGTTGCTAGGTACTTGAATGGGCTCAAGTTCAACATTCAAGATGAGATGAGTCTTATGACTCCTAAGGTAGTAGATGAATTCTTTCAAATGGATTTGAGGGATGAAGATAAGTTGAGAAGAAAATGTGAATAGCACGGTAGAGGAAGAGGAGGCAAGAATTTTAGAGGAAAAGGAAATTTTGGGGGAAGAGGACAATATCAAAAACCCCAAGGTGAGTCTAGCCAGCAAGAACAAAGTGGAGACTCAGGTTCAAGAGGAGGCTTTAAGGGAAGAAGACCCAATGGAAGGGGTAGATTTGGTGGACCAAGGAGAGGTCCTAATGTCTTCATAGGGAGATACTTCAATTGTAACCAAGTAGGGCACATTGCAAGCAAGTGTCCTAAGAAAGCCTCAAATTCTCATGGAGGAGAGAGATAAGGAACCTGTTGATTCAAGAAGATGATTGCCAAAGTATCAATTCTCCAATTGGAAGTGCAACCCTAGCCCATGATGGAGAAATCTTGATGATGAGGAGAACCATGTTGAAGGTACCTCAAGCGAAAGAACCCCCTCAAAGGAAGACATTATTCTGAACCATGTGCAAGGCCTATGGTAAGCTATGGAAGGTAATTGTTGATTCAAGTTCTACTAAAAATTTAGTTTCCACAGAGATGGTAGAGAAATTGAAGTTGAAAAGATTACCTCATACTAACCCTTATAGGGTTTCATGGTTGAATAAAGGGCATCAGGTCTTAGTATATGAACAATCTTGGGTAGAGTTTGAGATATGAGAGTATAAAGATAGAATATTGTTTGATGTAATCCCCATGGATGCTTGTCATCTGTTGTTAGGACGTCCATGGAAGCATGATGTGCAGTCCCTACATGATGGGAAAACAAACTCCTTTCTCATAACCAAAAATGAAAAAAAATACAAGATGGATCCTTTACCGGATGAGGGTGTAGATAAGAACATTGGGTCAAGTGTCATGATAGTGAGTGGGAAAGAATTCCTAGACATCCTAAAGGAAGAAGGAACCCCTGGGTATTCTATGATTTTGAATCCTACAAACAACCCTAATGTATCTAGTAGCGGTAAGGAAGAAATTCCCAAGGAGGTGCAACAATTGTTGGACAGGTATCAGAGCATAATGGTGGAGGAAATGCCTAACACCTTACCACCCATTAGGGACATAAGCCATCAAATTGACTTCATACCAGGTTCTACTTTGCCAAATAAACCAACCTATAATATGACTCCAACTCAGAATGAGGAGATTGCCAAGCAAGTGCAAGAATTGTTGGATAAGGGGTTGGTGAGAAAGAGTCTCAGTCTGTGTGTTGTCCCAATAGTCCTAACACCTAAAAAAGATGGAAAATGGAGACTTTGTACTGATTCTAGAGCCATCAATAGGATTACCATAAGATATAGGTTTCCTATGCCTAGAATTGAAGACTTGATAGACTGTTTGGGAGGAGCTTGCTACTACTCCAAAATTGATCTGAAGAGTTGGTATCATCAAATCAGAATAAGGCAGGGAGATGAATGAAAGACAACCTTCAAAACAATTGAAGGTCTCTATGAGTGGATGGTGATGCCTTTTGGGCTATCCAATGCCCCTAACACCTTTATTTGACTCATGAATGAGGTACTAAAGGACTTCATTGGTAAATTTGTTGTTGTTTATCTTGATGATATTCTTTCTATTTAGCAGGACAAAGGAGGAGCATTTGGAGCACTTGAAATTTCTTTTTGAAGAAGTTGCATGATGAAAAGTTGATGATCAACACGGAGAAGAGTGTCTTCATGAAGGAGTAGCTTGTATATCTTGGTTTTGTAATCTCCAAGGGGGATTTGAAGATGGATTCAACAAAGGTGGAGGCTATCTTGACATGGCCAACACCCAAAATAGTAGGTGATGTGAGGAGTTTCCATGGAATGGCAACATTTTACAAGAACTTCATCAAAACTTTTAGTCATATATGTGCACCTATCTTAGACACAATCAAGGGAGGTAAAAAATGTAAGTTTTCTTGGACACATGAAGAAAATGAATCCTTTGAGTATCTGGAAAAGAGAGTAGCACACCAACCTATTCTTGTTTTGCCTTATTTTAACAAGTTGTTCACAGTGGAGTGTGATGCTAGTAATCTTGTCATAGGGGTTGTCTTGAGTTAAGAGGGCAGACCAGTGGCTTTCTTTAGTGAGAAAGTCAATGATGCTAAGAGGAAGTATTCTACATATGATTTGGAGTTGTATGCAATGGTACAAGCCTTGAAGAAATGGAGGCACTACCTTTTACCTAAATAATTTATTGTGTATACTGACAATCATGCCCTCATTTTTCTGAATGGATAGGAAAATTTTAGTCACAAGCATATGAAGTGGATTGAACATCTTCAAGCCTACACATTCACTATCAAACACAAGAAAGGGCAAGCCAATAAGGTGGAAGATGCATTGAGTAGAAGGGTATGCATGGTGCAAGAAATTCAGTTGCAAAGTGTGGGAATTGATTCCCTCAAGCAAATGTACAAGGATGATGAAGATTTTAGTGAAATAAATGAGGTTTGCACTCAATTTTCAGATTCTTACTATTTTGATTTCTCTGAGTTTTTGTTGCAATAGGGATTGTTATTCAAAGGGAGTCAGTTGTGTGTCCCTAGATGCTCCATGAGGGAGAATATTATTAAGGAGAAACAATATGGCAGTTTGGGTAGTCACTTTGGACTTGATAAAACCTTGGAACAGGTGAAGAGGTATTTTTTTGCCAAAGTTGCAATTAGATGTCAGGAAGTTTGTTGAAAGTTGTAGCATTTGCCAAAGGGATAAGGGAACATCATCAAATGTAGGTTTATATCAACCACTCCCTATTCCTTATAGGCCATGGAAGAGTATCAACATGGATTTTGTTTTGGGTCTTCCTAGGACTCAAAGAGGTTTTGACAATATTTTTGTTGTAGTAGATATATTTAGTAAAATGGCTCATTTTTTGCCATGTAAATGCACTGATGATGCTTCCCATATTGTTGGTTCATTCTTCAAAGATATTGTTAGAATCCATGGTTTGCCTCTTAACATTGTGACTGAAAGGGACTTTAAGTTTGTTGGCCACAATTGTGTACATTGTGGAAGAAGTTGGGGACTCAATTGTCCTTCACATCAGCCTATCACCTTTAGATTGATGGCTAAACTGAGATAGTAAATAGACCATTGGGAAATCTGCTCAGATGTCTCACAAAGAAACATGGTGAAGCATGGGATATGATCATCCCTCAAGCTGAATTTGTTTATAATGATTCTATTAATAGAAGCATCGAAAGAAGTGCATTTGAAGTAGTCCATGGGATTCATCCAAGAGGCATTCTAGAACTAAGGAATATACAAGGATTAGAGAGGAGGAGTTCTTAGAGAGAAGAGTTTGCAATAGCTATGAAAGATATTCATGATAGAGTAAGAGAAACTCTCCAAAACAACACCAAGAAGTACAAAGAGAAGGTCAATGAAAAGAAGAGGGATGTGCAGTATAAGGTGGGAGATTTGGTGATGGAACACTTGAAGAGAGAAAGACTTCCAAAGGGGCAACCAACTAAGCTGCTTATGAAAAAAATGGTCCTTGTAGGATTGTGCATAAGTTTGGTCCTAATGCTTATGAGATTGAACTTATTCAAGGCTTAGGAATATCACCCATTTTCAATGTTTCAAATTTGTTTCCTTATAAAGGTGATGTTGCAGGTTTAGATGCAGGTTTGCAATCAGATGGAGATGAAGGTTGGGTCAAGGATTTACCACCTAGCCAACTATTGAAGTTGGAAAGCATTTTGGACACTAAGGTGGTTAAAAAGACTAGAAATAATACTTACAAGGAATACCTTGTCAAGTGGAGTGTCTTACCTGATGAAGATGCCACATGGATGACATAAGATGACATTAGGAAGCATGGACATTCTATTGCAGACCTCATTACTCAAGAGACTTGAGTTTTCTATGCCCCCCAGGAGTATGGTGCAGGAGAACCTTGTAGATTTTGATGACCATTTGAGCAATGAAGACTCTTGGAGGAGTTGTTACGTTATTTGAAATTTTTTGTGTTGTAATAAGGTCTTTGGAGACCATTCATTGTGTTTTGATCAGCCATGTAAGGCTTTGATGCCATTTTTGTAGCTCCCTTGGACCTATTTGGGCAACCATGGTAACATGACATCCAAAATGCCTACATGAGGCAAGAAATTTATTTTGGCTTCTATGTGGCCTATTTGTAAGGTCAATGATGTGTTCTAATAGGTATCATAGGTAAAAGTCATAAGTTGTCAAGTTTTTGCAAAGTTGTCAATTTGTTGTCAAAATGTAACTAACCTCCCTCCAACGGCTAACTAATTTAAATTTATGTTGGAATAAGTTGAGGAGGTTGGATAAACCATGTTTATGACCTTGGAGGTTAAAGGGATGATTTTATGATGAAGTTTGGATGTAATTTGGTGATCAGATTCAATAAACACTTAGAAATTTCCTTAAATCTACTGTAACAGTGCCTTGTACATAGTCTAAGTCATTGATTTGAATAGGAATATGTGTTGATGATCTTTTGGTTTTTATTTGGTCAAAAAATGTTGAATAACAAGGAAGATATCTACATTTTTGTAACAGGCGGTCTGAAAACCCTCTAAAACCAGGGTTTTTAAAGAAACACTCTCTTAACCCCTCATTCCTCTGGCCAAATCAGATAAAAATTTGAGGAATGGTAGGGGAGACCATTTAATTTAATATTCTTGAGGTTTTTGAGTGGTCCGTTGAGTTGGTGGATTTTGGGATCATGCCCTAGGCTAGGCATCCTCATGTGACTAGCCTGTTTTGACTACTAAAGTTGGTGCAATGATAAAACCATGTGTGTTGGACCCTATGTTTCTATGGATTTTTTGTTTTAGGATGTGTTTAGACCTTCTACATTCATTGGTGTCATTGGATTAGACCTTTGGAGTGTGGTGGCTTGTAAAAGTGGCATTAAAGCCATTTTAACCCTTCTGTAGTAGTAGTATTTGACCCAACAAATGCAAGAGTTGGGATCTGAGTTTTGGAAATGTTTTGTGTCATAATTGGAGGTTTCCAAAAGTTTCAATATTATGTGGCATCCTTAGGAGGATTTATGAGTTCTGCCTCAAAAGTTCAAAACAAGGCTACTAGGAGTAGGCATCAGTAGTAGGCTGATTATCTCGATTGATTTGCACACACAAAAAGGGTGTTTTTTTTCTCTTGTGAATAGTGTTCCTTAAGTTTTTCAAGTGGTACTATAGGGTGCACACCTATTTTCAATGTTGGTTGAGTTGTAAACCAAGTAGCCATAGGTGGCGACATGAGAGTTGGTATCAAGAACAATCTCGATGTGAGAAGTTGTATCTCCATGAGTTGTTCATGGGCATAGTGGGATCCCATTGAGAAAGGGGGAGTGTAGAGCAGTCCTTTCATGTTGCTTTTGGACTTTTAAAGAATCCATGAGAATGTTGAGACCTTATTTGAGGGTTTGATGGATTGAGTTTATGTGAGAAGCCTTTGTTCCTTGGGGCTCTACATCAATGTGGTACCAAAAAATTTGATACATATGTATTGAGTTTGTGATTTGAGCCTTTAAAATTAGATCATTGTGTTTATTATAAATATGATGGTGGTAATTTCCTATATATTGCATTATATGTTGATGATATGTTATTCATTGGTAAAGGGAAATGTATGATTTTAGAACTAAAGTCCCAACTTGCAGCTAAATTTGAAATGAAAGATCTTAGTGCAACAAAATACATTCTTGGGATGGAAATTAGAAGAGATAGAGTGAATAGAAGGCTATGGCTAGGATAGAGTAAATTTATGAATTTAGTTTTATAGAGGTTCAACATGTAGGATTGTAGACCATTATGTGTTCCTTTTATAGTTAGAACAAAATTACCTATTTCAGATTATCCTACATCCCCATCAAAGATGGAATACATGAGTAGAGTGACTTAGTAGAGTGTAGTTGGAACTTTTATGGTTTGCACTAAACCAAACATTGTCTAAGTAGTGGGAGTTATTTTGAGATATATATCTAATCCAAGTATAATTCATTAGGATGCAATTAAAAGGGTCTTCAAATATTTGAAGGGTATATTCTTTGTATTATCATGGTAATTTGATTAAAAAACACTTTTCAGGGATATTCATGGTTATGTGGATTCATACTAGGTAGGTGATGTTGATACCAAAACATCCACCAATGATTATGTGTTTACTTTATTTGGTGGTGCAATTAGTTGGATGAGTAAGCGATAGGCTATGGTCATTTTCCACTACTAAAGCAGAGTATATGGCAGCTGCTCATGCTTGTAAAGAAGTCATTTGGCTCAAGAGACCATGTTCAAATATTGGAATAAAACAAAGTGCATTAACAATTTAGTTTTACAGTTAGAGTGTGATCCGCATAGCTAAGAACTTGATATTTCATTCCCAACCCAAGCACATTGATGTTCAATATCATTTTGTTAGAGATATGGTCAAGGATGACAGGGTGAACTTGGCTAAGGTAGAGACTTTGATGAATGTTGTAGATTATTTAACTAATGTTGTGAGCATAGATGAGTTCAAATGGTTTTTAGAGTCTATGGGCCTCATAACCCATAGCAATTAAATGATTATGTAGATAATCATGCAAGTAATTTTTTGTTGCAAGATCATGTCTATATTTGAAGATATTAACGTTTTCATTTTTTAAAGTTACAAATGAAAAATTTTAAGTTAATTTTGAGGGCTTTAGAGGCTTGGAAATGGCCTACAAGTGTTTGTAATTTCCCTAGCGCATTATAGCTTGATTGAACACGTCGTGAGATTTTTGGTGCTTCAAATGATTCATCAATTGGACACCCAGTTCAAAAGCTATGGCCTTTGAGAGTTAGGTCTCCTAAAATAGGAAATATAAAATAGTGTCAAACACATAAATGAGTTGTAAAATATAGGTACACATGTTAATGTGTGCCCTAGCACATCATAGGGCATATAGGATTGGAGATAAGATGGGTGCCACTTTATTGGGTGGTTTTAGTCCATGGTTTTGTAATACCATTTGATAGTTTCATGTATTGTAACTCCTATATATGAGGTGTATGAGATGGAGGTTGTGTGTAAAATCCTTTTAGATATTGAGTTACCTCTAAATCTCTAGTTGGTGACACTCATGTTAAAATATTTCTCTACAAGTATATTATAATATGTTATTGATTTTGAATAATATATTGGGTGGTTTTTTGGAGTGTGGGGTTTTTCTCTCAAAAGGGTTTTCTCCACATAAATCATTATGTTGTGGTATGCATTCTATTGATGTTTATTTTTGTTAGCTTTCTGTAATTGTTGTAAGCATCTATAAAAAAAATTCATTACCCCCTCTCAAGGTTAGTGTAGGAAGTTATTGCGCTACGTAGCTTCCTTACAATTCCTTTCGTTATGAAGTTAATTTTCCATTTTGATCATTAGAATATCAAGAAGGATGAATAGTAAGCTATATGGTGGCACACAATATGCTTAGGAATTGCATCTTTCAATACTAGTATATTTAGAGTAATAATAGAATGCCTAATTTGGTTTTTGATACATTTAAGATTATAGTTATATGTGTGTATATAATGAAACATGTATAAGCTCATTGATACACATTTTTTCATATTTATATTTATTATACCATGTGAATTATTGATCATTTTATTTATTCTCTATTTTAGAGAGGAAAGAAATGCTTTACTGCTATTTATTGGATGCGTATCTAGTTTGTGTATCGACTTGAGATTTTTGAGTTATTTATATATAAATATGAATATATATTTAAGAAATAAATTTTAACATAGACTAGTTGCCACCACACCAAAAACTCAAACTGTTAGTGAGAGCACCATTGAAGAGGTTAATATATTGAGGAGGGTTAAGGGTCCCACTTTACAATGGTTTATACCTTGAGCCAAGCGGTTCATACTAGACACAGTTGACCACGAGGTGAGGAAGTTGTTGAGGGTGGAAGTAAAATATTCCCTAGCATAGTCGCCAATTTGTTTAACACAAACCAACTGGAACTACACCAAAAGCTCAAACTATTAGTGAGAGCACCACCAGAGAGGCTAGGGTGTTGAGGAGAGGTGAGGGTCCCATGAGCTAAACTATTGTTTTATGGGACCCTCAGTCCTCCTTGACACCCTAACCTCTCCAGTGGTGCTCTCACTAATAGTTTGAGCTTTTGGTGTAGTGTTAGTTGGCCTATGTTAACAAAATTGGTGACTCTAATGGGGAGGGTTCGACTCCCACCCTTGACAACTTACTCACTTTGTGGTCAACTATGTATAGTAAAAACCTCTCAAATTGGGGGGACTATACAATTGTTGCATGGGATGCTGAACCCTCCTTGACACTCTAACCTCTCCAGTGGTGCTCTCACTAACGGTTTGAGGTTTTGGTGTAGTGGAAGTTGGTCTAAATTAACAAAACCAGTGACTCAGTTAGGGAGGGTTTGAATGTCACCCTCAATAGCTTACTTGCCTTGTGGTTGATTGTTTATAGTATGGACCTCTTGGCTCGGGGGACTAAACTATTGTCACATGGGACCTTCAACCCTCTTCGACACCCTAACCTATCTGATGGTGATCTAACTAATAGTTTGAGCTTTTTGTGTAGTGGTAGTTGGTCTATGTTAATGAAACTGGTGTGTGGAGTTCATTGAAATTGACTTAGGAAGATGTGTTGTGATGTATTTGGGTCCCCTTTATCTCATGGAGTGGACCGCATTGTGTGCTTTTGGTCTGGGTTTTTGACTTTATGTAATTCATTTATATTCTATCTGTGGTCGAGCTAGTTGAGGATTTCAATAGATAACCTTGTATAGATGGATGTGCAAATGTGTGAATTGTTGTGAATTAGATGTGAATGATATGCAAGCGCAAGTGAATAAGTAGTAGTGCAAGTTTTAGTCAATGATGAGCTTTGATTATCATATCTTCAATAAGACAGTGTTTTGAGATAGTGAGCGAAGTACGATATGATTGTTGATATTTTTTCTTTGACATAATGGTCCAAGGATAGTTTCATAATTGAGAGATCTTGTTTATTTCAATTCATTATTTCCCTATACCCATTGGAAGATACTGAGTCCTTTAACAACTTGTGTAATCTTTGTATCTTGCCATGAGATTGTGCATCTTAGTAATATAAGTCTTTTATATATTGCCCTAAGGTTGTGTGCCTTATTCTTGCAAGTCCAATTAGGGGCAGTGAGCTCCTTGGCCTTGAGCCTAAAAATTGTCACCTATTTTTTATTTAGCAGGATAATACTCACCTTAATTTTTCTCTTCTTGGGTATTCCATTTAAATCTAGTGTTCTTGTGTGTGTTGTGCTTTGTGGTTTCATGTTTCATAATTGCAGATATAAGTTAATTATGATTTAAAGTTTAAAGAATTATAAGTAAGTATTTTTAAGGTCTGGATTGATTCATCCCCCACTCTCAGTCTTGTGGTGTGTTCAACACTTTGAAGATGGGGTAGCTCTAATATTTTCACTATTTGAAAAGGGATCATTATTCACAACAACAGATTTTGATTTTGATTTTTGGTTGTTTTGATTGTCAAGTCTTGGAGTTACAAGCTTGTTTAAATATTATCTTCCATCCATATTTAAGGAAATAATATAGATGTAATGCATTAGTTAGAAATGTTCAGAGTCACAACCCAACAAATTCGGGATTCTCCTGTTTACTCAATAGATGGCTTTTTACTTCATGGATTCCTTCCACACCAACTCTAATTTATGTTTTGTCTCCAGTAGAGTTACCAATCTACTAGTGTTTCCAACTGATTACCTGGTTATCTCTATAAATTAGCCATTTTAATGCTCAATACTCTCATATTGGTGGGCAATGAACAATAGACAAAATATTGTTCTCCTTTGCACTTTTGGTTCTACTAGACCTAGGGGCTATCCTTTATTATAATATTTGAGAATTAGAACCCTTGTATATAAATATATTTATAAGGCAAAAATGTTCTCACAAATTTCACTGAGACTTGTATGATTGTTAAACAATTTGGCTAGATTCTTGGCAATGTTCATCACAATTCTTCAAAACATGCATAAATTATAATAATTTATAAAACATAAAATATTGAAATGATTTGTTTTTAGGTTTTTAGGTTCTAGGTTATGACCAAGTTCTTCTCTATTCAATGCCTATTCTACAGTATAGAATCAAATTATTTCATGCAAGTGCCTCCTTTTGACATCTAAATTTCAAAATCAAAGGATAAATTGTATCACTTCCTTACAATGATACATCTAAGAAAAGGTATTTTCCACAACTCTTCTTAACAATCCTTAATACAATACACAATCCTCCATATATTATTCAAATAATTTTAATCTAATATTTGAATAGAAGAAGAAAACAAGATATACAATGTAACGAATGTGCATAGATAAACTTAGAAACCCTTGATCTCTTTATTTAAAATAAAATTTCATACATTCAAGGATATAATTGTAAAAAGCACACAACGAAAGTGTTTTTCATATTACACAATCTAGATTGAAAACATGTCATATAGAGATTTTTCATGTACATGCAAATCATGTCTACCACTCAAAACATTTGCTTCTCAATAGAAACACTTGCCCAAAAATATATTCCTGAATCCTTTTTACAATACTACTAGTCCCTTAAATAGAAAAGAAAAATATGCTAGCCTAAAACCTAATTACAAAATTTCAACTACTTTTTAACTTTTCACTTAATAAAAGTTGCTTGAGGACTCGTGCCATTACAACACAAGATATACATTTAAGAATAATTTGTAGGAATTACATGTTATGTCACTCCAAACTTGTTGCACCACTCCAAAATTATCAAAATTTGGTCATTTGTTGATCTGGATTTCAACTAACATGGTTTGATGATCAATTGAAATGCATATATGCCCAATTAATATTTTTCTCCATCCATGATACATATATCTTATCTAAAGGAAATTGGAAAGAGAGTACCTTAACTACTTTGTCATTATGTGCAACATATTTTGCATCCAAAACTACCCTATTTAACTTAATGAAACTACCAAAAATCACCTCTAAGAAAAACACCCATCCAATGTCATGTTATAAAAACTCATATTTAGTTCCTCATTAACACATACAAAATATGAATATTCGGATCCACTGCACCAAATTGACCCTTCTGCTAATCCAAGGATTTGATTTGTCCTTGATTATCGAGGATATCTAACATGATTATTTCCTCCATTATTTCAATCAAATCCATCTTATCCTTAATTTGCTTGTCAATATTGGACACATAAGCAACAACTTCTTCAAGTATCAGTGTCATATCATTTGTTGATTTAATCTTTACAAGAGCCTTTGGATTAAATTTGACACACTTATACAACTGCCTTATTATTGTACTTTTGGGCATCCATACATCTATTGTTGGTTTCAAGGAAACCTTATCTTATTCACGCTTGGCACAAGAAGCTTTTAAGTCTAATCATGTCTTTCACATTTCATCAAATTTTCCCATTGTTTTTGATAGCCTACAATTAATCAAATCTACTACCTGTTTTCTAATTATTTTCGTTTTATCCTCTTTGGATCCCTTCATCTATTCCTTCAACTATTTTATTTGTGCAAGTAGAGCTTCCCTATCTAATGGAAAATTTTATACAGAGTTTGATGGGGTGGACACAATTGGCACTATGTATTTGGAGTTGTAAATTGAAGATATCTCAATTGGTTTAACTCCACAATTGCCTTCAAATACCACTTATGCAACTTATCAAAATCAAATTACAATTATTTGACAATAGCTTCATTGCACAAATTTATGTTCACTACCAATGATGTATCTTGGGGAGTAGGGGTATGTTTCACTCTTTTGATAACTAGTTTACCCTTCAACTCATGAATGCTATTGTAGACACACAAAAAATTTCATTAATATTGTCCTCCTAATCAACTTCGATCTTTCCAATCATTAAGTGGATCCAAATTAAATAAGATTCTTATTATCATATTCTCCATATTATTCATTATATTAATATCCATATTTATTTTATCTTTCCATTAATTCATTAATCTATTAAATAAATATCACATTATATCATTATCCCATTTTATTCATAATATTCCTAAACTTTCTTTCATACCCTATCCATCCTCTATTTATCTTGTTTCACTCCCACCTATTACACTCACCTAATGAACATGGGATAAATGCTTACTCTTCCAAACCAATTATTTAGCCCACATTCACCCTACAACTTGGATCCACCTCGAGGACAACTACTTAAACCAATCCCCTCTCATTTCTGATCATCTAGCAAATCTCTCTATCATTTGCATTCTTGCATTTTGAATCTTTTCTCTTGCATTCTAGTTTTCATATTTGATCACTGTGTTCATCATCTCATTGATTTCTCCTATCTATTTCATTTCATTGCATTTGACAATCTTCAAGGAATTTGTTAGTAGTTTACATGATGTGGAGTCTCTGATTTTGCATTTTGCATGCATTTCTACCAGCCTTTTCCTTGGGAGTTTCTTAAGCCTTGTCAGTGAATCTGTCTTGTGCATATCCTACGGGTTGTGAGTCCACATTTCTTTGTTCCATTCTGTAAAAAAAACAACAACTCACGTTCTTGCATGTGCTTCCACATTTTGCATGCATTTGTTTCAAAGTTTCTAAAACTGTTTCAACAAAACTGACATTGCCAAGTGCATTTTCTTGAGAGTTCTTGTAGCCATTTCAATAGATCTATTTTGAGCATTTTCTGTAGACATTATTATCTATGATTATTAAAATCATTTAAACTATCTATTTTGTGCATTTCCTATAGTTATTATGATCCATGATTTTTAAATTGTTTTAACTAATATATTTTGTGCATAATTTGCAAACATGGCATGATATGAGATCACATTTCTTTGATATATTCTGCAGTCTTCAAACAACTAACGTACCATAGTCTATGCTCCACAACCTACAATCTTAAAACAATTAATGTGCTTGGTCTATGATCCCACATTGGGTATTCATTTTCTGTACTTTCTAAACAAAAAATGTGTTGGTTTATGTTGCCTTGTCTATGTTGTCGTACTTTGACAAAAACAGATCCATTTCGTGTACATGTGCCTTGATTGTATTTGGAAAAAAACTTGTGTGCTTGGAAAAACTTATAACACATTGCAAAATCTTTATATCTGATAGTTGCATTTGCTTGACAGTTCCTGGAACCTCCACATTGCCCTCCATTTATGCCCCCCATGCACTTGCCATATGAAGACCTTAACAACATTCACTCCTTCCAAAAAAATCGTCCCAACAAATCCATTTTGGGCATACCCTGCAGTCATTTTCTAAATAGAGATTAACCATGCTTCCACATTCAACTTTATTTGCCCAAAAGTTACAAAACATTGTCTTAGCTTTCTTTTGTTTTAATTTCATGTTATTGTTTAGTTTTCTTAGTTTTTACGTATCTCTTTTTTAGATTAAACTTAGTTTTTTTTTAGTTTTAGTTTTTATTTATTTTTAGTTTATTTTCTAAAATTAGTATTTTAATTTTTGTTTTTTTTGTTTTTTTTTGAATTAGCATTTAGTTTTAGTTTTTAATTGTTAATTAGTTTTAGTTTAGTTTATTCAATTTGTTAATTAGTTTAGATTTTAATTTTGTTATTTAGAATTAGTTAGATTCTAATTTTTGTTAATTGGAATTACTTAGATTTTAAGGTTGATATTGAGATTAGAATTAGATTTTGTTTTTTAATTAATTTTATTTTTGTTAATTAGATTTTTTGTTAAATTAGATTTTGTTTTTGTTAATAAGATTTGTTAGTTTGTCTTGCTTGTGTTGGTTAACTTGTTAGTTGGTCGTTTGCTATTTGGTGTGATTGCTTATTTTGATCTCGAGAGCTGATCTTTTTGGCTTACATATTGTGCAAGTCAACAATTGTTTATCGAAGATCATACCTTGAAAACTACTTATGTTATTTGATATAGGACGCATGTCAAAGACGTGTGATTTTGAAACAAATTGTCTGATTTTTTTAGCTTAAATCACATTTCACTTTGGTGCTTAAAAAGAATAATTGTTTTTTGTGTTTGGCATGCTTGTGCATGTGAGTGGACCTACTGCTAACACACACTAACCTCTCCTTGGCTTTTGTGGTCCTGGGTGCAAGAGAAAAGTGTTAGTGATGCTCAATTTTTTATTTTTTTATTAGAGGGCCTGCCTCCCGAGAAGCCCTTAAGGTCGGGTGAGAGGGAACGACCCAAGTGGTAACAAGCGAAAGCCAAGATTCTTTCGAGCTACTATTAATAAATGTGTTTGTGAGGAAATTCACAAGCAACAAGTGCATATGTGTCATATCGATGTATGTCTCCCCCAGTATCTGTGTGATGTAAAATCCACACAGTGATGCGTAAAAACTTGCGAGGGTTGGGAGACCTTTGAATTGAGAAAAATGGGCCGCACGTATGGCCACCTGAACATATGCCCTTACTACAAACCAATTTGTTTTATTAGCAAAAAATTCTTCTATTTGTTGACGTAAGAGGTCAGATCTCTGAAGCCATCCCACATTCTTGTAGTTCAAAGTTGAGATAGCAAATTTCTCAAGATCTTTGAGTCTTTAGAAATTTGAAGCTTGGTATGCCTGAGAAGTCAGTGTTGTGCAAGGGGAAGCTAGTGCTACCAAGCTTCTAAGCTATCCACTCTAAATAAGTGCAGTTTGGATTTATTCGTAGTGGGAACCCAACAAATACCATCTCTACCAACCTAAGGTTGTAATTGATTGTGCTCATATTTTATTCAAAAGTCAAACAATCATTCTGTCTATTGTGTTTTGCGTGTGTGTTGAAAACAAACGTTTCCAATCATAATCAAACACCACACTTAAAATTAAAACTTTGTAAAACAAATCGCATTGACTCATTCTTTAGTTATGATCTTCTAGGTTGCATGCTTTAGTCTTTGCATATCCATTTGTTCAGTCACATCCTTAGTTCTTAACCATCATTGGTAAAAATAAAAAAATTTGGCTTGCAATTAGGTCACTCTCTTTGGTCTTAAATCAAACATTGGCTATTATATCACCTTTACCACTTCAGGTCTATCATACTTGAGTTGGGAAGCATATCAATATCTTGTGATAGGGTAAACTTGCTTGGAGTCCATCATCTCCTATCTTAGCATACCCTCTTTTCTAGATAAGTGTCTTTATATCTATCCATCATAACACAAGTTAAATCTATCCATGTAATCATTTTCGGACCTAGAGTTACCCTTATATTACTTTAGAGTTGTCATCGTTTGTGTCAGTCCAAATCCTACCCTTGGTCTTCGTAATCCATTTAAGGTCTAGTCTTTGCACTCCTTATGTTGTTCTTGCATTCTATAACTTGCATTTCTTTCAAAACTTTGAGTCTCATTCATTGTCATACTGCTCATCTTAAGTCAAGATCATAACTATCATATATGACCATGGCTACCTTGGCTCAACAAATTCAAGATCTTGAGAGAAATATATGACATTCAAGTCCAACAAAAAGAATCAATGACCCCTCTGAGAGACAAATTCATGATATCAAGAATGAAAAACTTTAAGGAATGCTAAAATGACTATATAAGGTAGAACAACAAGTAATTGAAAACCAAAAGACAAATCTCAAACAAGATCACATGAATCCTTCACCAAGACAACAAGACATTTATTCCAAATATCCCTCAGATAGACAATTTACACCTTTGGGACAATCTATTGAGTTATCTTTAAGGGATCTTCTTGAGCACAATCTTATCATATTGCCTAACACAACCACACGAGGATGTAATTTTTTGCAGTAACTATTGCGTGTATCATAGACAAAACAAACACAAGACTTCAAATTGCGTGGAATTAAAACATAATATTCAATACCTCCATAATGGTGTCATCAAAATTGAAGGTCCTAAGGAATAAATTAAAGAGAAACAAGGCTCTACTCCTAAACATGATCAAAATCATACACCTATGTCTATCAAGACTCCACATGTGGGTTCCATCTCTTCCACCTTTCCTTCATCTCCTCAAGCTTCTCAACAATAATACATACCATCTCCTTTGAACAATAAACCTAATGATGACACTTTTCATGTTGACCCTCAAGGGCTATCTCCTATGGAAATCCAAGATAAACCCAATCTTGATACAAGTTCTTCTAATGATTTAAATATACTAGATCCTATGCCATCATGCACTGCAATTCTGATCATACCCACTCTAGAGAGTCCCATCCAAAATGATTCCCCATCATGCCAAAAAATGAACACCTTATAAGAGTTCCCCATGCATATGCAAAATATTATCCGATGAGACCATAAATTGTCTCATATTTAACCCATTAAAATAATCTATTTCTTCTTAGTGTATTATTGTAAAAGTGGATTTGAGTAATAATTGGAAGTTCTTTAGCTTGTTTAAGGTAAAATATAAAGTAGATATTTGGTTTATTTTTAAGTAAATAAATGTGATCCAATTTTATTCTAATATGTCTCCATGGGCATGCAAGATGTTATAATGTAGATGAATGAGTTATTAAATAACTCATGACAACATGAAGATTCAAAAATAGTTGTAGCAAAGAGGTCCTGATATTATCTTCAAACAACTCCAGATAACTCCAAAAATTGTAGAAGGCTTTGAAGACATTAAGAGAAGATAGGGAAGACTCTTGAAGACTCCCAACACACTCCAACAATCTTGCAAAATCATGGAGCATCAATCATTCCTAAATCAATGGGCAAAGTATCTGTTTCCTACAAGTTGCAATTGCACACTACTTTGTGTTATCTTTCTCCAACAAAGATAACTCAAGTTATGTAGTGTCCCTCCTAGACTTACATTTTGATTCATGATTCAATAGACTTATCTAGACTTATGATGATGGTTGAGACTTTGTTTCTATGCAGTAGACATTTATGATGCTATATGGACATGTGTTATATTGATGACTTTTGATGATCTATGTGATGGATGATAGGTTATGATTATTCGATGGATGATAATTCTTGATGGACTTATATGTATTCGAGATTCTTATGTGATTTATATGATTTCATGATATATGATGATGATACTAACCCTACTTCATGATGATGATTTTATAAGATTTGTTTGAATTGGGTGACTGTCTCCATGAAAGGGACGATGCCTTATCACTCACTGTGAGAATGATGAGGTGTTGTGATTCTCTTTCAATTGCTTGCTACTATGATGTTGTATATATATGTTCTTCTATGTTTATCGGTGGATGCAGGATTACAGGTACCAGACATCGACTCCACCTGGTCTCATAGGTGTGAGCGTGTCCTAATTCCAATGAAAATTGTTGGAGATGACTTGGTTTTCCCTCACCTACTCATGGTCTAGTATGTTCACCTTGTTAGTCATATCGGGTGTAAGTTTTGTCTAGCCTTGAGTTGGTAGCTCGTCCTATCTTTGTGTGGTTGGTTGTGTGTGTGTATGATTTATCACGGATTGGATTAATTATCCTATGGTTGGATAATGTTTATTTAATTAATTAATTAATTAATGTTGAGTAATAGTTATTAAAGTTATAATTAATCAATTAATAAATGGATATTTAATTTATTATTATTGAATTTATTAATGTTTGCTTTATTAATTAATTGGTTTTATTTTGGATTTAATTGATTGTTATTTATTTAATTGATTTATTGACTATTGTTTTATTTAATTAATTTTATCCTTTTGATTTTATTTATTGTTGATTGATTTATTTTAGATATAGTTGTTAAGTTGATTTTTATTAATTAATATTATAAAATTATAAAGCCTATTTCTATTTCTACACTCTTTAAAAGTAATAATATTATTATATTGCTTTTACTATGCTTGGGAGGTGTAAAAATAAAATAAAATAAATTTTACCTACCCTCCTAATTGATGGGGTGAGTTGGAATAATAGGTAAGAAATATAATAAAATATTCTTACTTTGGAACTATACACGATAGGTAAGAAATATTGATTTTTGGATTATTTTGATTGGCTGGGATTTTTGCATAGTTTGTTGTGTATTTTCTATTTATTTCAAATTTTTGGATGGCTGTTAGGTTACTAGTTGACATGATTTTGATTGAAGCTTTGAGATTTTGGCTTGGATCTTGGTTTACACTTGGATTTTGGAAGCTTGGATTGTTGAAGCTCTTCTTCAGTTTTCATCCTTGGATTTGCGATCTCCAGATTGGAGTTCTTCTCTCATTTTTATTTTTTCTGAAATTTTTGTCTTCTCTATGCCTTCTTGGGAAAATGATTTATTTGTGATTGTTGAATGGATGGGGAAAGGAAAGACATTATAGTTTAAATCCTTTGGAATTAAATGAATGAAATGGAAAACTGCAGATTGCTCCTTATGTTTGAGTGATATTCTTGAGTTGATTTGTCTGTGTAGTGGATAAATGCATATATTTATTTATGTTGTCTGTGTGTTGGTAGAATGTTCTTATTGGTATTTAATTGTTTATTTGGGTATTATACTCCTTATGAACTCCTTGTTGAGATAGGAGCTGTTTTCCTTGGTCTGAATGTGTTGGTAGCATTGTAAGAGCTCCTGAAGCTCACACTGAGTGTCCATGTCATGTTTCAGACATTTGTAGTCTTGTTGTTGGAGTATTGAAATGTTTGGTAAGGTTTTGGTTCAGTTCTTTTGGCCTATGAAGAGACATGATTCTCTCCTTTGCTCTTTAGATCCAAAATGGAGTTTTAGCCAAAATGATTATTTGATGAGTTGCATTTGATGCATAAACCATGTGTACAACCTTTCTGATGCTTATCTAACCTTCTAGTCATGCCCTTAAGGTTATTTTTGTCTCCTAAGTCAATCTAGGCAATCATCTTACCTTCAGGATCCTTTAAACTTGAGATATTGCACACTTTACCAGAAACACCACCAAAACTACCAGTAATGCCAAATATACTAACCGGGAACACTACCATATCAACTGGGAATGTCGCTATGCATACGAGAAATGCCATAGTTCAGACCCAGAGAGCTGACAAACGACCAGGAGAGCTAACCTTCAGCTTGAGAAAGCTGACCTATGGACCCAAAATGCTGACCAATGGACCAGAAACGCTGATCAATAAATTAGAAATGCTAGGTAATGTCCCAAAAATGTCACCCTACAAACCAGGAATGCCATTATGCATACCAAGAGGGCTAAATTAGTCTAGAATACCCAGAAAGGTCAATTTCAGTGTTGTAAAGTCCTAGTATGGATTGTGTGATGTTCCTAGAGGCATGCGAAGTCTATGTTGAGAAATTTTATTTGGTTAATGATATTATATTATGTTTCATGATGTATTTTGTGCTCTAATAAGTGGGATCATGCCCTACCGTCGAGGAGTTTCCTTATGCAAAAGTTTGCTCCAACAAGATGTTCTTGCCTTGCTATTTGAGGATTGTTTCAATGACTCCAGTGGGATGTTTTGTACCTTGTTGTTAAGGATTTGTAGTAGTTTATGATGTGCTTATGTTTCATGTTCTTTCTTTGGTACTATGCCTATGAGGCATTGGTGAAGTCCTTATGCTTGTAATGGTTCATATGTATGCTCTATGTGCAGTAGGTGCTCAGTGATTTTATTAGTTCTTGAAGGCCTTTTGTGAGCATTCTTTCATGTTTTGTGATGTCATTCTATGTGTTACCCTATGGCTTGGCATATGATTAGGGGGAGTGGGCTTCCTTGTGATGACCGAGGTCATGCTAGTTAGGTTTCTTGGCACCTAGACCGCTAGGGCACAATGAAAGTTCTCCTTTTTGTAATTCAATGATAACATTTAATAATTGATTGGGTTTGGCTTTCACCTAATAAGATAATTCTATTTGGTTGGTCCATATGAGATGGCAATTCAATCTCCCTTGTACTCACATAGGTTGAGATGGCTCCACATGTCTATTAAGGGATTGTTTCCACCCTTCTTTTGTGAGGGTAGCATGTATGACTATTAGGAGTATGGATTGCTCTTCTTTGTGAGGATAGCATACATGTCCACTATGGGTGCATATTTAACTTCTTTGTGAGGCTAGCACGTAGGGGCATGACTAGTAAGGATGGCCATATTCCCTTATATATAAGGACAACATGTGATGAGACTCCATTCCTACATGTGACCATGTCCATATGCCATGATCTATTGTATGCCTCTAGAAGAGTTTATTGTTTATTTCAGCCTTGTGTTGTCATGTGATTATTGTTGGGTTAAGTTTATTATGTGCTATGTTGATTCTCATGGTCATTAGGTGTCAACCTAGGTCTTGAGTGAGTGTTGGAACCCCATATCATCTCCTAGCATGGGGGGTGGTTCCTATTTGGTTCTTCATGGTCGGGTGGTTTGATGCCTTCTTCTATTGGGATGTTCTTCATTGGATGTTGCGTGCGTGGACTTGGATTTCTATTATCTCTTCATTTGGATGTATATTAGAACATAATCTATGTAATTATGATTGTTATTATGGGATATGTAACTCAAAAGGATGTAATTGTAAAGGAATTCATGTAACCAATATCTTGGAATATGTGTAATGAGACTTGTAGAAGATTGATTTCAAAATGAGATACATTGGATACGATTATTGTAAATGGATATTCATGCTGAATGTAATTTCCAGCTAGCATGAATTAAATGATTGCAATGATTGTGTATATATTGTGGATGGTAGTGAATATAATAATGATCATGTATGCCTTGATTTGAAGGATGTTAATCCTTAGTGTTAGTTAATCTGGGGATATGAAAATGAATGAGTAAGTGTAGATTTGTATGGATTCAATGATTCTCTATTATGTGTTTGAGTTATGGAGCTGATTTCTATCCATTAGGGTTAATATTGTATCATGATGATTTGCTAAATGTGGATACAAAATATGTGATTTTGTGATTCGTAATATTTTGTAATATGATGTTGGAAGATTATGACCTTGGAATGTATTAAGATAGTGTTATGCCATGTGATCTATATTTTGGAAGTGTTCATTAGGAATGGGTTTGAGATAGATTATTTAAGTGTTATGAAGGGTTATCACTTGCTGTTATGATTTGTGTGTGAGCATGTGGTTAGTAATATTGATGTGATGATATGTACCTTTAAGAAATGATCTATTTTCACTTATAGAGTTGGATATGTGGTTTCATTGCAAGTTGGATTATTCTAGTAAGATTGTGAATGAGAAGCACTGTTAGTGTCATAAATGATCTTAGAGATTGAAGTAGAATGTAAATTGTAATAGTGTGTTGTTGACATTTCATATGGTATGTGTTAAGATATAATATTATGTATGGATTAGATGGAAATGATATAGGTATCTTAGGTGGAATCATGCACCTATAACAGTTAAGAATTGCTGTTATACTTCATGTACTTGCGTATGTTAGTAATCCTATTGTTATTAGGCATTGTGAATCTTAGATTATGATCTAGTACTATCTTAAGAAGGGATATGTGTTTATATTCATAATGAATAGAATTGTTGTGTAATGATGGGATTTGGAACGTTTGAATTGGTGCTCTAAAATGAACGTAGTTTACAGGATGTTACTCTCAAACGTAGTGACATTGAGATACCCTAAGGGAAAGAATGATATGATGTGTTATTCCGCTTGCATAGTTGTGTTATGATGTTCTATGCTTTGTTGTAATTAGCAAAAGATGTAACTTGTAATTATGCATCTAGTAGATGATGTATTTGATATGCATTAGATCGATGTTATAGATGTATGTGTTGTTTAGTATATGAGCTTTTAAAAAAAAATCTCTCTATTTGTAGCTAGATTAGGTGTATTTTTCTAGGTTATTTTGGCAGGAATTACAAGTTACCAAAGCACTCTAGTGTAATAGAATTATTGTGGAATCTTCTTCATGATGATAAAAAATGATTTGGTAAATTTAACTAATGACTAATTCCTTCATTCACGTTGAGAACTTGAAGATTTCCTAGAAATTAGGTGCCCAAAAATTCTGAAAAGTGCAGTCCTAGTAAAATAGGGATATCTCCCTTGTTTCTTAACAAAATTAAAAAATTAAAAAAAAATATAGAAACTAGAATTGAAGAGATAAAACCCTTTTGAATGTTTGGCACGATTCACAATAGAGAGAGAACAATAATTTACTAAAGATGATAGGATAAAGGGCAACAAGTTTAGTTTTCTCAATATTTTGTAAACGCCCCCTTTAAAAGTGGATTTTGGATCCATATTCTTAGTGTATTGGTTGGGTAGATATGGAATGATAATTCTATAAATAAATTTGAATCAATCAATCAAAGGGTGGGATTAGAAAGACTTGTTTCACCCCGAGGAAATAGGATAGACTAGTTTCATTTCCAGCAATGTATTTTCCAGAATTTCTTAGAGTAAATTTGAACTCAAGAAAGCATTTTATTTCCAGAAAATGTCAATTAGATTAGCCTCTTTCATTTCATGCAAGTGTGAGATAGTTTAGACTTTTCAATTCATGCAAGCATTCCTTAGATTATCTTTCATTTCCTACAATTTAGAATAGACTATCAATTGAGTTTCCTCAATTCTCTATTGCATACAACCATGGACATCACCTTGGATTGATAAATTAAACAAAGAGGATTATAATGACCCTATAATTTTTGGTGCCATTGTTGGGGATACGTGTCATTAGGAAATTAGGAAAATTAGTTTGGCAACCTTTTAGGTTTAGAAGTTCCTCAAGAAAGATTTATCTCTCAAAACCCCCCAAAACACCAAATCAAAACCCTCAAACACCAGATCTAAAGAGAAATGGTGCTATTTTTAAAAAAATATCCTTAGTTGGAGGACCATCACTCCAATTCCTAGCAAAGGATATTTATTGAAAGAAAGAATTGATGGTTTATTGCTTGCAAGAGGTGGAGAATACAATGAAGAAATTTTATCTTCATTACATAATCTTGCAAAAGAGAGACTTATTTGGAGACCTTCAAAGTCCAAGAATGGATGCCCAGGTAGGTTTTTGAAGATAAAGGAGGGCTTCCCAATTAGAGATTTGAAGAACAGGGAGCTGATTCTAGTCATCCATGCACCTGATCAGAAGAAAGGATTACAATATCTCTCTAATTAGCCCATGCATTTTCTAGAATAAAAAATCATGGAGAAGGTTTCCACTTTTAAGGAAGGTGAAGCATTGGATTTTAAAAAAATTGTCATCTTCTTTTCATTCTCTTCTCTAAAAAATATGAATGCATGGAAACATATTGTGAGAAAGGGAAGATATTTTGCACAATCAGTTAATGGTTATGTGTAACCTCTCTACATCATTAAGTAGTGTAGGTTAGGGTAGGTTTGCTTTCTACAAATAAGTGCTTTGCACATGCTATTTCCTCTTCTTAAAGGCTACAAACATGCACTTCTGTACAAGTTTCTACACTCAAAACTTGTTGCAAATATTTTGGTATTGTAGCGTCATAAATTGTACGCACTTGCTAGGGTGGTACAATTTCACACCTAGTTTAGCACCCACCTTGGCGCATTTTGCATCTTGCATTGCATTTCCCCTTTAGCACTTAATTAATTAAATTAATTAGGTCTAAGGTTCTATTTTATCATTTCCCATATCATAAAGTTGGGCCCTTTTCATTAAAGTGTGCCCCTTTCATTTTATTCTTCCAATACATCATTTAATCTAAAACCCTAATTAGGTCCTATTTTGAACTTGGAGGCCTGATTTCGGGGGTCAAAACATCTCGAAATCAGCTGTAACTTTGGGATTCTCTCTAAAATCATCATATCCGACGGCCCTGAAAATTTGGTGAAAAGTTGTCGGGACCATGGCACCCGGAGTGCACACGGTCCTGGACATTTTTCCCGAAATTTTAGGAGCGCAATCCAATCATAAAATAAAGCTTAACCCCAAGAAATTGGCAGGAGATTCAATCTCTAGGTCGGCCAAAAGTTGAAATTAAGACCTAGGGTTTCATATATAAGAGCTCTCTTTCTTCATTTGAAAGGATCCAGATTTTTGGTTTCAAGGGCCTTCTATGTAGCGAAAGAGCAGATCTTTGAAGACTTCAACAACATTCAACATCCATCCATCAAGCATTCATCAATTTCATTCATCCATTTAGGGCTTTGAAGACATTGAAAAGCAATAGGGGATCACCGACTGAAGATTGGCTTGTACCCCTCCCTTGGGGTTGGGTATGATTTCATGTTGTTTTCATGTCTTTGCATAAGCCTCATTATATCACTTGTATTCATGCTTTAGATCTCTTTACATCTTGATTTGGAGCATTTACATTATCATTTGCAAGCAATTAGGGTTTACTTTCTAGGTTGCTCTAGTTTGCTTACTTGCATTTTAGGATCTTGCACACACACAAGGTCTGCACACACACTACTTTTACAATACAACTTGGCTATTCGTGGAGGTGGGAATCACCAAAGCGGGGGTTTGACTAAGGCAAAACCCTATATAGCCGCCCAAAACACCTTTTCAGATATAAGTGTAGATTTTGGGATTCGAACGACGCCGCAAGTTGCAGATCTGGAAGAAGCAGACGGAGACCGAACCACACACCAAATTGCAGAGCAAAAGACCAGGACAGGGGCGTGGGGCACCCTAGTCCTACCAGGATAGGGGCGCTGGGCACCCTGGTCCCTGGGGTAGGGGCGCTGGGCGCCCTAGTCCTTCTGTCAGACAACAAGTTTCAGCATTTTTTTGATAGCTTTTCAGGTTGCAAAACAATAGTTTCGGGGGTAGAATCAGGACAGTGGCGCCCATGCCCCCATCCCAAACATTTTCACTCAGATTTTAACACCAGGTACGCATTTACATTCTTGTCTTGTCCTTGTGTTTACAACTTTCCATTATTTAAGTTCAATTCTGCAATCTTGTTATTAGTTTATACTTGCACTTTGGGGTTAGGGATTGAACTTGCATCATTTTATTTTTCAATTACAACAAAGGAATAGAAATCCTAATAGGTAGCCCGTGGCTCTCTCTTCCACAAAAAGAAGTATCCAATTGTGTGATACCTCTAGGCTCTTTCGTATTCCACAAATGTGTGATTGAAAGTGAGATTAGGGCATGTTTGCTTAGTGTCACTTTTTCCCCCACACATTTTGGTGAACCCGACATGAAACTCCAATCTTCTCTAATTCTGATTTATGTTTTCAAATTTGAGTGTTTATGCTATTTACAAGTTTTAATTTCTTGCAAGATTCAAAAAATCTAGAGGAAATTTTTGCTAAAACCCTAATTTTTCAATTCAAAGTTGAACTTGTGGATAGCTTAATTGGGATCAATAATTTCAAATCTGATTTAGGAACTCATTTGAATCATAAATTTCATTTTCTAAATCTACATTCTAAGTGCTTGCATTGGTTAAAATTAAACATTTCCTTCTATTTTGCATGTGTTATCATTTGAAATAGGAAAATTGTTGTCATGATGCATTCATTTCATAGATGTGATAATGGGTTAGCTTCCCTTGTTTCAATTTTTCCTTCTCCTAAAGAACCTCCCCCCATCTATAAAAACATTTTAGTGCCTAAAAGAGTTTCTTCCAATCCCTTTGAGACTCTCCCATGCTCTAAGGATGAAGACTTTAAGAGTGATCTTGACAATTCTCCTAAAATGTGCCCTTCCTATTTATCTATCCTAGAGGAAGAGAATGATATCATAAACACATTTCTTAATGTTACTTCACCTTCCCTACATGATGCCTCTCTAAGTGAAAAGGTATTGATGGACATTGACTTATTTTCTCCTAAAGTTGGTCCTTCCAATGGGGGCATGTTAGTGCAACAAGAGGTTATGAACACTTCTTTCAAAGATCTCCTTCCTAAGCATGAATCTTTGGAGAAATATGTTCATGTTCTTCTTAAAAAACACTCCCTTCATGAGGATCCTTTTGTACAAGAAGATGACATTATCCCTACATTTCCTAGTGATGGCATTTCCTTTTCCAACAAAATTCCCACTAGAGATGATGAATTAATGATAAATGCTTACCCTTCTCCTAAAGTTTGTCTTACCCATAAGCATCCCTTAGAGAAAGAAGATAAAATAATAAGCAATTTCCTTAATTCTCTCTCCCCTAAAGATCATATTGAACATATTTTGAGGAAAGAGGATGAGTTTAACACATCTATTGATGATCTCCCTCCTAAGGATGAGGAATTAATAAACAATGTTATCTCCTCTCCCGAAATTGACAATACTTCAAACATTCCTTTCAACAACCTCACTATTTGGGATGAACCATTAGAAGAAGGTGTAGATTATTCTATACCCCTAGCCAAAGGGGATGAAATCAAGATTGAAAAATCCCTTGATAGTTTCTCACCTTCCTTGAATCTCAATTATTCTCCCTCTAAAATAAAGCATCTCCCTCTCCTCAACTTGGTTCTACTCATAAGGAAACCCTAGTTCAAAGCAAGATGGTTAACATCTCTTTCAAAGATCTCCCTCTCAAAAGTGAGACTTTAGAGAGTAATGTTGATCCTTCTCCTAGAGAGTTTATTCCCCATGTAGATCATTTGATGATAGAGGATGATTTGACCTTTCCTCTTCCTACTAGAACATCAATGCCTACCCCTTGTCTCTCTCCTAAAATTGATTTAATCCGTGATGAGATTTTAGTGCAAGAGAAGACTATCAATAATTCTTTTAACACTTTTGTTCATTCCTCTAAACCATCCTCAATCAATTTGATACATGTGAATGAGACACCTAACAAACCTCTCTTCACTGTCCAAGGTGCTTGTCCTTCTCAAAATTCTCAACCTTTAAATAAGCCTATCTTAGTGGTTCAAGGTGGTTATGCTAATGATTCTTTTTGCACTCCTAAGAAACCTATTATTACTATGCAAGGAGGTTATTCTACTAAGAGCCCTTATGAGTATGCTAAGCAATTAACTAGAGAGAGTTATCATGCGGTTGCCCATACCTATAACACAAGAAACAATAGGCAGCCTAATCCTCCTCCAGTTATCCCAACTTCACTTCCTCCTTCCCAACCTATTCTTCCTCAAGCTCCTCGTATTTCACAAGTTCTTGGTAGGGAATATGATCTTATTGAACAACTTAAAACTACTCCAGCTAAGATTTCTATTTGGGATTTAGTTCAAACTTCTTCCGCTCATCATGGAATGTTACAAGATGCCTTGAAAGATTTGAATGTTCCTCCACCTAATACATCTAGTAATATAGTATCTTTGGTTAACTCTGTGATGAATTCTAAAGCTCAAATTGTGTTTACTCAAGATGAGTTGCCTACTAGTGAAATTCAACATCAATATGATCCCTTGATGATTGTGGTTATCATAAATGACACTGCTATAAGACGAACACTGGTAGATAATGGTTCTGGCCTTAATGTGTGTAGCATTAATCTATTGCATAAGATGAATGTGGATACATCCCTTATTGAGCCTGACTCTCGTCCCATTCGAGGCTTTGATAATGTGGCTAAGTCTTCATTAGGTATTATCACCTTACCCATCATAGTGGGACCTGTTACTTTGCCTACTCCTATCCATGTTATGTCGGGAAATCTAACATACAACTTGTTATTAGGGAGACCTTGGATTCACAGTATGCAAGCTGTCCCCTCTACATTGCATAGACAAGTTAAATTTATTTACAATAATAAGACATATACCTTGATAGGTGATACTAATTTTCAAGCTTGTTTGCAAACATCTACTTCCAAAGGGAGTTCTTCTAAGCCTTCCTCTTCTAGTGATGACTCGTTAAACAAAATACCAATGGATGAATCATCACCCTCTGATAATCAAAATTCTTTGGATGAGTTTGAAGTTCCTAAAGAAGATTCTTCTCAACTTGAATCTACACATGAAAAGGCTTTTGATCCTGAGAAGGTTCTCGCAGAAGATGATTGGGGATCCCTTGATTTCAATCCCACCTTTGTAGGTGAGTATAGGGTTCCTCCTAGAGAGCTTAAAGTTAAAAAGAAGGAAGAAACTAGAGATCAATCAGTCTTACCTGAACCTATGAGCAATAATTTTGTGGCTGCTTCTCAAACTTTTTCCCCCACACAGGTATCATGGATGATTGGTTGTTGTAGTCTTGAGCCCTATTCCTAGCACTAAATCTTCAAAAGCATGGAAGCAAAAATAATGATGAAGCAATCAGAGTTATTATTCAACATAAAGGATCAAGTTGCAGCTCTCAAAAGTTGAAGAAACTCTTTGCATGCATCATGGCAGAAACAAATTACAACTTATGCATGATGGTTGCATAAAAACTATGGTAAAATCAGGTATTTGGTTTATTATTTTACTCTTATTCAGCTTAAAGTTCTTTCATTCTACCCAATCCACTCAAAAATAAGAAGAAAAAGTTCCTAAATGCTTATTCCAAGATTTATGGAGTTCCCAAGAGCTAAAATTTTATTTTAAATGCTAATCGAGATCCATCGGGAGCCATAAAGATCCATTAGGAGCTACCCGGAGCTACCTAGAAGAACTATTATAAAACTAAATTTATTCAATTTGAAGTCTCATTCTGAGTTGCAGAGGGACCTACAACACTTTAGGTGTGGGGGAGATGATGAGACCATAAATTGTCTCATATTTAACCCATTAAAATCATCTATTTCTTTTAGTGTATTATTGTAAAAGTGGATTTGAGTAATAATTGGAAGTTCTTTAGCTTGTTTAAGGTAAAATATAAAGTAGATATTTGGTTTATTTTTAAGTAAACAAATGTGATCCAAATTTCTTATAATATGTCTCCATGGGTGTGCAATATGTTATAATGTAGATGAATGAATTATTAAATAACTCATGACAACATGAAGATTCAAAAATAGTTGCAGTAGAGAGCTCCTGATGTTAACTTCAAACAACTATAGACAACTCCAGACATTATAGAAGGGTTTGAAGATATTAAGAGAAGATAGGGAAGACTCCTGAAGACTCCCAACAATCTTGAAAAATCATGGAGCATCAATCATTCCTAAATCAATGGGCAAAGTATTTGTTTCCTACAAGTTGTTGTAATGTCCTCTAATAGGTTTAGGCATGTTTTAACCATAATTAATCCATCTCAACAAACTTATGACTTAAACTAAGGTGATTAAGAGACAAAACTATCTTAAGATGAATTCAATCAATGATAACATAATCTTATTTCTGATATTGATTTGATAATTCAATCTTATTTATAATATCACATTAACTTGTTAATTCAAGTTACTATATCTCTCTCTATCTAAATTATATATATATATAATTAATTTTCAGATTGTATTATACTATATATTTTTCTGTCGAATAGTCCTTATTAAAATATTATGGTAATTATAATCATTATATTATTTTATATAATTATATTATTATTAAGTTCTGCATAAGACCCATTAACCATCTGCTCTTAATTCCCCCTTTATGTTTCCTTAATTAAATAGTACATCTAGATTTATTTTACATTCTTATGTCTCTTATATGAATTTGGAATTCATTGTTAATGACTGTTGTTTCAGTTGTATTAATTAAATTGTATCATTAGTTTTAATTGTATTAAAGTGTATTCATAATATTGATTGTATTAACAATGTTAAATTATATTAACATTATTAAAATCAATCAAATGATATGATTAACAACCCTTATATTCATTCCCATAAATTTCCCAGTCAACATGAATGCTGACCTCTTCTTCATCTCATATTTTCCTCTTATTACAGTCCAATTTCCCTGCCTTAAAACATAAGTTGATTGTATAATTTTGTCTATAAAGGTAGACAGATCTGATGTGCGTCAGATCTGGTCTACCACTGTATATTAACTATGACTGTCATACGTATTGCAGTCTATATTGATATTATGCATAAAACATTATCAAGATTTGAAGCATACATATTGACACATCCCTATGCATACCACCATGAACAAAGATGTTTATGCCTGTCATTTGCTACACGTACTATAGGGGTCAGCCTTGCCTTTCTTTATTTATTCTTCTCAAAGTATTTTCCCCCAAAATTGATATCTGTTTGGATGGATTCAATTGGCATCTTATATTCTGCTTATTGAATAGTTGTGTTCCTTGGATGTTAAGAGACATCTCCCGTCAACTTAAACAGTTTGACTTATTACTCCAACGACACCCTTCCATAATTAATTATTATTATTCTTTTATTTATTTCTGATTTCATTTATATGATTAAAGAATATTATTAAATATTAATTAAATAATAATATTTAATAAATAAATAAATATTTAATAATTTCAAATAATCATTTGTTAATAATTATTGTATTAATTAATAATAATATTTTATTTAATTTTTTAATATTATTCATTAATAATAATAAATATTTTATTATTCTATATGTAATGATTAAGGAGGGGACATGACAACCTGCCCTTCCTGAAATTGCTTGTCCTCAAGAAATGGACAGTTTTTTCTCAAATTGAGTAATCTCTTAATACAACACAAGACATGAAACATACATGAAGTATACACACAATACATGTAAGGTCATGATGCATCAAACCTTGAATACATGTAATACACATGAATACATAAGACATGAGTCATACATACAAATACACATATGACGTGAGTCCAAAGTATATAAGGTAAGAAGCATCTACGTAAAGCATGGAATATACTCATGTGAAGCATATAAGTGAAACACATGCAGTACATAAAGAATGGAGTATACACTTGAATTCATTTAAGTTAAGTAACATGAAGTTCACCCATGAATTCACTTAAGTCAGAGCATACACAGTATGAAATACATACATAAGCACACATATGAATAAAAAATGGAAATATATGTGAATCACCCACAAGAATACACTTAAGACATGCAAACATATAAATGCATGCAAGACATAAAGTGTAATGCCCACCAAAATACCCTAGAGAAATACAGCCAACTAACATACAACTAGAGATAATTTTTTTTTTTTAAGTATTAAGTATATGAAATTAATTAATCTATTTTTTTTTAAACATCTACTAACACAACACAGTAAACTATCATTACATCAAAAGCATTAATTAACATCTACAAGATTATATAAAATATCTTTAACATCATAATTACGCAAGCGGAATACATCACAACATCTACCATTCCCTAGGGTACTTCAACACCATCACATAAATAACTCTAGCACATAAACACATCTCCATCTATGATACCATTAAAAACTCATTACATTCATTTTCTAATCAATTACTTTCCTTCTTAGCATGAGAATCATTATTCAACAAATGCATATCCTATCATATCCCCATTATCCGTTTGATTCATTTTAAAACACCAAACCAAATGTTCCTAATCCTTTTCCAAACCTTCTAACATGTCATGTTATCATGAATTATCAATTAGGCATAAACTAACGCAATCTAGTTCATTTCCTTAAGTATAACCATACATCCTATAAGCTACTCATTCTTATTCATATTATAGAGATATCCATGAACCAAGAATAACATCATTTCCATTGAAACATTCATATAGTTTCTTCCAATCTAGAATTGCATCCACAATGAATATCATTTTACAACATAGTCATTTACAATGAATTCAACAATCATGTAATGTTACAATACATCAAGATCTCAATCCACTATAATTCCTATTACATATGTTTTCAAGATATTGTTACATATTCTTCCTTTATAATTACGCCTTCCTCAAGATACAAGATACATAATCTCAATTCCACTACATAAAATATAATCCAAGAATCCATCTACATGAAGAGAATATATGAAACCACATCCATGCACAAGAGCATCCAATGAAGAACATCCCAATGGAAGAAGGCATCAAACCACCCGACCATGTGGAACCATAAGGAACCACCCCTCGTGCTAGGAGATGACACAAGATCCCACTCACACTCTAGATCTAGGATGACACCTAGCTACCAAAGAGATGAAAGAACTGCAAGACCACAATCATGACATAATCCACCATACAGGACATCCGAAGGCACCACAATACAAGCATAAGGAACTAGGATCAACATGTAGGGAAAGAGTGTCATCACATGCTACCACATAGGATACACATGTGGAACCATCTCAACCTTTGAGGAAATCAAGGGAGTTCGGTTTACCCGATTACCAGATCTTCCATCTCACTCCGATTTTCGATCCATGAGATGGGAACCAAAAAACTCAATTATCTTGCTTAGATGAGTTACTCTACCCAACCCACCTAAGATTAGTTATTATATTATCACTTGATTAATACAATAAACCTCCAATGAGCTATCTAGACGGTCTAGACCGTGACTCCAACCAATGAGGAATCCTAGCAGTCTATTCCTTGTGACCTCGATAGACTCATGGAAGCCCACTCTCCCTAATCATGCACCTAGACCTTAGGGTAACAACATACTCAAATACAAGAACAACGGTTCTTAGATGCATCATAACTTAGATAACCAAGGTTATACATCAAATAATAATCTCCAAGAACATGAACAACATATGCCAATATCACAACCTTACAAAGGCTACCAAAAATCCTTAAACACTAAGAATCTCATTATAAAAAAGAATATTCAACATGAGCCCAAAAAACATCAGCAAGGCATTTCTCATCTTGCTCAATCCAATAGTAAAATCAATCATCTCAAATCAAGAAATCAAGCATACAACATCACAGGGATAGACTCATTCACAATAATGCACAAGCACAAGAGTCTTAATACCAAAATTTTCAATAACCAAAATCAAGAATAAAATCTCAGCGAATACATTAAACATATATTTTTTCATAGACACGAAGAATACAATCTTTTAAAATCAAATTGCATAAGAAGGATTTAAAATCCCCAACCTGGAAAATAGAAGTTATGGAATGCAAAATTGTTGCAGAAGTTAGAAGCCAAATCTTCAATCCACCAACAAAACTCACAACCTCAAGCAAATCCAAGCCAAGCTCCAAAAGCTAAATGAATAATTCTCAGAAAATTTTGGAGCCAAGCCACACACACAATAAACTCAAATCTCCCAATAAATAGAAATTGATCCAAAAACTATACAACTTCTCCAACCAATCAAAATAATCCAAAATATAATATCTCATACCAACCATGCCAAATATTGAGGTAGAACAATATAAAATAATATTATTTAACTTACCCAAATATCTCAACCAATAATAAAATAGGGTAGGTAGGGTAAATAATTAAATAATAGATAAATAATTAAACCAAAATAATATATTTCTTACCAACCATCTCAAAAATTAAAACAACAATAATATAGAATAATATTATTACAATCTTCAAATTCACAGCCAACAATGGGAGAGGGTGTTGGCATATGCACACTCCAATGAGACATTGTAGGTGACTGAAGGTTTTGTCATTGATGGCAACCTTACAATCCTATGGCACCAACAAGGCATTAAACTGGTAAGGCATTACACTGACAAGATAGTTCACCAACATCAACAGATCACACTCTACACCGACACTCAGACCATAGGCACCGACAAAGAGAAAGGAAGCATACCGGCACAGAGGCTGACACGATTTTTGATTTATTATATTTTGTTTATTATTGTAAAAAATTTGTAAGTCGACTTGGCAAGTTGTAAAATGACTCTTATATATAAGAGAGATCATTGTAGACATTTTGTAAGCAAATTAGAAAGGAAATAAGGCAGACCTATTATGCAAAATATAGGTTAAGGGTTTATGTAAGAAGTAGAGCAGCAACCGGTACTGGATCTGGAATTATAGATGCTATTGTAAAGCAGTACAAGATATTGGATTTGTATAATCCACATTGTAAGTCAATGAGACTTCCCATTTTGTGTTTGAGTAGTGAGCTCTAGGCAGTTGGCCTTCCTGCATGTGTAGGCCCCTCTTGCAAGTAATATTCTCTTATTGGCTAGTAAGTAAATATTGTGGGTCACAAATCCCACCGAGGTTTTTCCCACACCAGGTTTCCTCGCTAAATTCTTGTGTCATGGTGTTCTTTTCATGTGGATGCTTTTAATTCTGTTTATTGCATTATTTCTTGCATATCAATATACTGTTATAATATGTTCTACATGTTTTAAAATAAGAAATTCAATAAACCAGTTAGATACTGATTCACCCCCCCCTCTCAGTATCTGTGGGAATCCTAAAAATTGGTATCAGAGCCTGGTCCTCTATTTTCAGAAGCCTAACAGCTTGAGGAAGATCTTGACATCGGTAAAGATGGAAAATCTGATGAAGCAACTTGAAGCAGCTCTCTTAGACTATGATACAGAAAAATTGAAAAATATCAAACTAGAAGATGATCTAAAAGTAGCTTAGGATATCATTCAAGCACTTCAAGAGAATCTTACTATTACAAGAAATAAGAGGAGAACTTTGTGAAAAAATGCAAAATGAGAATGATGAAAAGGAATCACTTAATGATATGTTAAGCAAGCTGAAACTGGAGAACATGACAACAAAGAATGAGATGCAGGATATGACTATGAGATTTTGTAAAGAAATTGAAGCTAGGAAGAAGAATGAAGAAGAATTGACCAGAAGACTAAGTGATGTAGCAAATGAGAACACAAGACTTAGCTATGAAAATGATTTATTGAAGACAGATCTGATGCACACTCAAAATGACTCCAATGAATCGATGAGGCAGAAAGAAGTCTTAGAAAGGGAACTAGAAACTACAAATCAACATAAAGAAAAATTCAAGAAAAGCTCAGAGGAACTTGGTAACTTGGTAAAGAATCAAAAACCTAAAGGTGACACTTCTAGAATTGGTTTTGAAGTTGGTGAAAGCTCCGGTACTGCAAACACACAGGATCACAACAAACCGGTAAGGCAACCTAATACTTATAAATTCAATGGAAAATGCTTTAACTGTAATAAGTATGGTCATAGAGCAAATGAATGTAGATCTAGAAATTATCAGAATATCAACACACCCATCGGTCAATGTTCAAAATGCAACAAAGTGTAATGCCCCGCCAGGAAACCCCTAAGGGTTTAAGTTTAAAACACTCAAATAGAGTGTGAATTTTTTTTTTAAAATAATAATTAAGTGCGTTAATGAAAAGTTACAATATTAAGATAGTATGAAGTTATCCCAAAGTTATTTCTAACTAGATAACACAACGGAAGGCTAAATGATCCTAAGAGGTTTCCCAACGCGATTACACAACCTTACACCTAACTCAACTTGCGTCATTAGATCCATTAAACTGGATAACTTAATTACGAGGTAATGCCTAGACCTTGATTAAATATGTGTTCAATGGTTTAACACCTTATGTCTTTAGGAAGCGTTCAATTACTTTGGTTGGTGAGGAGGCCATCGAGAGGTTAATTACTCAATGCACGTTAATTCATAAGTTCATTAGGAGGTCTCCAAATAGGTTCAAGCGCTTAAAAGTATAACGAAGTTCATTCATTAGAGTTTTAAAATAACCATCCACACTTGACATCATCCTTTAATGCCATAAATATGCTTAACGAGATTCATTCGTTTAGGGTTAAACTTCGATTAGTAAAACAAGGATGCCATCGTTTGGTTTCATGCATATTCAACTAATGGGTTGTAGTGCTTATATGAAGGGTAAAGTATGAGTAGCCATAGATCTCATTTGAAGTTTTAATAATGCAATAAATGGGCTCACTTCATTAAGTTGGATATGCATTAGAACACACGAGAGCATCCTTCAATTTAAAGTATCGTTAACGAGATTACATTCATCATTTCAGGATTTGAATAATCAGACCATAGTGATGTTCTTCTATTAGGATTAGAATACAATTATCTTTTTGCATATCTCTTCTTATAAACCAAGTTAATATGAGATGGTACATATATTAAGATTAAGGTTTAAATAACTATACCAAAACTCCCCTTTTCTAGTTCCATTTCCGCATTCATAAGGGACTCGTTATTTAAGGTTACAATTATAGATACTAGTTGAGTTCACTCTTATATGAAATTAATCTGATAAAGAATATTTGTTGGGATTAAAATATAAACAACTAAGTAATTTCATTTGATAAAGTGAATTACAATTAACATGGCGATGTTCATTTACAAGGGCAAGAAGGTAAATGCCTAAATGAGTTTCATCCTTTAGATTTCACTTAGAGTTTATAACATTAATTCAACTTTGTTTCCCATTCTAGTTCAATCTTAGCAAACATGAGGGATTCCTTTTTATAAAGATTAACATATGGGTTTTCTAGTTGGGTTCACCCGGTTATAGAAGTAATCTGGTGAGGGTTAATGAGTAAAATTACAACATAAATTATTAAGTATATTCATCCAATTATACAACAAGGACACCTAGTCGAGTCCACACGATTATCAAATTATTCTTGTGAGGATTATTGTTAAGAGTAAAACGTGAAATAACTTAACAAATTCATCCTATGTAATAAAACATAATTGACATGGCGTGATTCATTTATTAAGGTAAAAGATAGATATTTATATGATGTTCTTCTTTTAAATTTCAATCTAAGAATTGTGACATAATTTTTAACTTGTTTCCTTTTTACATTCATTCCATTTACATACTTAATATCAAGTTAATCCAATAAAGTAATCCTAATTAAATTTCTTCCACTATTACATCTTAAATTAACATTACCAATTTACTTTTTTTTTCCACACTTTAATTTTCAGTATTTAAATACCATGCCATATTCATAATCCACAACGTTATATGAATTTAATTAACTTCATTTATCCAGATGCTTAATGTTATGCATTTAAATTCGAATTCATTAAACTTCCACCATACACTCATGGAATGCAACCATACAAGATAATTTAAAACATAAAACAAGGTACGCTAAAAATATCGCATAACACAGGTATGATCTCGGAGTTCACCCCAGATGGGCTACATCTCCGGGTCTGCTCAACTGCAAGACCCCTTTGGTATTTAATATAGTTAAGATTACAAATTTACATGTCTTTTACAATCTTGCCCTTAGGCGAACACAATCAACATACAACAAACACTTCGATCGGAAAAAAAAACATAATTGGTCCCTTCTAAAGCGGAACCAACCGACAACTCAAAGCAAGTACAGGTTCTAATGGCTGACGCTACTTGACTTGGGGTGAAATCGGTTATGACCATCCCAATTAACCCAACGACCGGTTTCAAGACAAACCTAGCAAGACGTGCTACTATAACAGACGCATTGGCTACTAAAATAATGATGGGTCGACCTCAAGTGTTAACAGGTATTTACAACATCTTCCAAGTTGTCTTAAGCATCTAGACAGTCAAGTTATATCTAAGATAAACGTTAATGACATACTAGTATTACATCAATAATCTAACCCCTGTTTCATGGTGCGAAACAAACAACCCTCTTCTACAAGAGCAAACTATATTAAGAGTAAATGGAGGAAGGACAAATCATCACCAAGCTAAACTAAGCCTCTACTGCATACATAACCACAAGGAAATTAAGGTCCATTACCCTCATGAAATATACTCACTATCTTATAATCAACTATCCTTTGACTTTCTCTTTCTTTTTTTTTTAAACAAAATAAACAACTACAACGAAAGTCATGGCTATACTAGAGCCTAAAATCTATATGTGAAATTAACAATATACGTTAAATAAAAGGATTTCTATATTAGCTTATATTTTAATATGCACTTCTATCTCTTTGTTATTTTAAAGAAAAATACATTGTTCACTACTTCAAAATTCCCAAACTCATTGTTACATTATTACTCAAAATACACTTATTCTAATCAACATCACCCCTTTTTTGATAGCATAAAATAACCCATTCTAAAACCCCTTTTTTTTTTTTTAAAACTTGCTAATAACCAAAAAAAACTAGTTTATAATTTAATAAACTATAGTAATAAAAAAAGAAACGAAACAAACATATTTTAAAGGAACTTTGAATCGGCCAAACCCTAGCCGCGGGCTCTCCCGCGCGGCGGCGCCACTGCGGTGCCCGCAGGCCCGCGGCACCCTGCGGCCACCGTGGCCCCTGCGGCCACCGCAGTGCCGCTGCCGCCGGTGGTCCTCACTTGCGAGTGGGGGAAGTGTGTGCGGGGAGGCGTGCCCGGGGGGGGGGGGGGTTTAAACCTGCGAACGGAGGGGGAAACAATGGGGTAGCGAGAGGGGAGGGGAGGAGGAGCGGGTGGAGCTCCGCTCCCCGCCCTCCAAACCCCAACCCACATTCACACAACCACGCACAGCGCGGTAAAACAAATAAACGCAGTTCCCCTTTTAACAATGAAAATAAACATGAAATGTTTCGAAATTTACATATTTCGACTCAATCAGACAAGCATTTTTTTTTTTTTTTTTTTTTTATCTTTCTAAAATTTTTAGATCAAAACCAAATGACATGGCCACAAGAGTGCAAAATCCCCCATACCCCATTTTGACAGTCATAAAATAAGTTTCAGTTTGTTCCAAAACAGCTGTATGGGAAACTATTTTCTCAGATAGCCTAAAAAAAAAATCCCATAATCCTTTGCAACCAATTCTTTTGAACAAAGCACAACCTATTTTTTTTTAATCCAATAAGAAATAAAGGATGGATTTGAATTCCTACCTCGTAATGCATTCCTGGTAGGAGATTTTTTTTTGATCAAGAAGAGCTCCCCCAAACCAGCTGCTCTAAATCTCCATCCCTATCCAAAATCCCCCATCTTCTTGCCAAAACCATCTTTTTTTTCCAAAGAGAAGACCAAAGGCCCAGAAGCCCCCAAAATGCTTACCAAACAAGATTAAAAAGAAAACCCTAATTTTTGCCCTAATTTCAATTTCGAAATTAGGTATTTATTTTTAAAATAAAATGATTGAAAATCCCAAATGGAAGTCATTCATTACCATTATTTATTAATCTTATATGTTTTCCCCTATTAAAATTAAAATGCTTCTTTTTTCTTATTGAGTTTTAAATTTTAATTTCTTAATATCGATTTAGGCCTACATTTATATTTTGGGACTACTTACCGGGTAAGGCGTTTTGATTAAATTTTAATTTTCTAAAAATCAATCTTTTTATACTATGTCAACTATACAAGTAAAAAGGAAATAATTTCGTTTAAATAATAATAATTTATCCCTTTTCTTCCAAAATGCGAAAATGAGTAATTTATTACTATCTCCCAAACGACTTAAAAAATTTTCCTTTCTAAAATGCATAACTCAATAAATTCGTTATTTTAAAATTAGCTATTAAATTAACTCGCTATAACATAATAAAGCGACATTTTTAAATAAATGACTAATCTAATGCAAGAGTCTTGTTTATTCAAATTTCTCAACTACATATGCGTAAATGTTACAAATGCGTAAATGAGTACACTAACCCCAGTTAAATACCTTAAGCTAGCTACAATCATAATTTAAAGCAAATCTCTTTAATTACTGATTAATCGTATAAAAGAAACTTCCTATTTAAATTTCTATATCTCTAATGTGTACGTTTAATCAGAATTTTAAATTTAATACTTAGGATAACATACCTCACTTACCTCGCGCAAGGCATGCAAATCGAGGAAGTCCTCCAAATCTCTTGACACGCATCCCAATGAAAGGCAAGTCCCACGAATTCACACACGATGCTCACCTAACCATGGCTAAGGCAAGGACGAGAGTTATATGGCCACTAAATCCGAATTCAAAAGATGAAGGAGCATACTCAACCTTGCAAATTCCAAAGGAGATGAACCTTGCCCTAAGCGATGTTGTACCTGCAAATCTCCTGCACCCATGAATTCATACAAGCATGCATATACAAATACATATTCAATGAAGACGTTAGCTCAAGATTTATCGCAAGGGTTAGGAAACAATTACATTTACATGAAAATCGATGCAAAAGCACAATAATAAGCATGCACAATTTATTTATATTATCTAAGCTACACATTGCATATCGGTTACTCTACCATTCAAGAATGCCACATAGGAAGTCAATCAAGGTTAAATGGGTTTTAAAAGTCCGACTCGGGTATGGGCATTACATTCTCCCCCCCTAGGTTCCGACTTACTCCTGGAAGTCGCAAAGTTAAACGGAAGTCCTGCAACACTTATTAGTCCTTAAACTCAATTAACAATTTTCATTTTGCACAAACAACTATTTTGTCAACAATTTAAAACATTATTCATCAATAAAAATGCATCTAACATCATTCACACCTTCAAATATTCTATAATTTACACTCAATCATAGCAAGGATACGAGACTTTTCCCTTTTTATTTCACCAAATTTAAGCAATTTAAAATATATAGGCACGGTTTTCATACTCATCTATCAAACATGACAAGAAAACATGCTCTCAAGGTCAATTTCTTTCACCAAATCCTCTCTTTCACAAAATTTTATCGCATAAAACTAGCTTCACATATCAATTTTTTTTTTTTTTTTTTTTTTTTTACAACCAAGTTAACTTTCGTCAAATAAGAGCAATGTAAGAACTCAATTGTTTACATTTTTCAAACATACAAGAACCTTTCCAATGACTATGCCCCATAACATAGTGACAAGTTAATACCATTTAATCCATGATTACACATAATATCCATCCACAAAACTGGTTTGCACAACACAATAGGCCACATGTGAGCATGTCTAATGCTCGGTCAAAGGTAACATATATGATCCACATCTCTATGCCTGCTCTCAGAATAAATACATGATCAACAAATATCCAACATCTCACTCGAGGGCTTGATGGTGCTAGGGTACACCATAGCGGTGCCACCTTCCATACAAGTCCCTCGTGAATATCCCTTGTTGTGTATGGTGTTTAGCCTCCAAGAGATAGTCACCACTCATAGGTAGGTAGTGGATCTTAGCTGTTTTCACAGCCTCACATACCTCCATCCTCAAGGTTCCTTGCGTCTACTTCCTCGTATACACTCATCGAAGGCCGTCTCCTACGTTCTTGGAGGGGAATTCACATTACAACACAAGACCAGCATACGAAAACAGCAAGGATAAACCGGTTTAGCCACTAAAGTACAAAAGATTAAAGGTAATAATTGTCAATTCCAACAATAAAACAAGAAAATAATTTCCGGATTTGCAACATCAAAGCAAGTAAAATCAAGATCGCAAGATCGTGGCTAAACTGTCAAGGTCAAAGTAAAATAAATTGCTGGCCCACAAGAAAATAAATAGATAAATAAATAAAGTAGATTCATAAGTGCACATTACATCACTATGTGACTAATAGCTAGCCACCAACGAGGAAGGAAGGAACAATCGTCTAGCTATCCTAGTAGCTCATCATGTGGTGTGGCCAAGTCACACACCCGCATGGCATGGCAGTGTGCACCTCGGCATCACCCCGCATCACGTCGTCACGTGGCATGGCTCTACCCTATACCTATTGGTAGGCCGCATGGCGATGTCTACTACATCCCGCATCGTGTCTCAGCACGGCATGGCGATACTCCAAGCGGACAAAGCACGCAATGGACGTATCCCGCATGGCAGTGTACCCCGCGGACAAGGCACGCGCTGGTCACACTCCACATAGCGATGTTCCTCTCAGGATACTCGCCGTAAGCCAGAGGTATACATGGCTAAGGTCTACCCATAAGTCTACCAACACTAGCCTGTTGGTAACTTATGTAGAACAATAACACGCCTCTCATGAAGACAAGGCAACAAATGCTCCAATGGAATCCAACAATATGCTCAAAAACTGTCATCTATATGCTCAAGATAAAGGATAGGAATAAGGCTGGCACACATGATCCTCATAAATCGGTTCATCCCAAGGGGAAGTATTGAGTACACCTATGTTATAGTTTCGTTACAAAACCATGCTTTTCCTCGAAATAGGGAAGCTAAAGTCACTTCGCGTCGACATTACTCGTACGCTGTTCATTCTATTTAAGGAATGGTGACTTCTACTACTACCCCTTCACATACTGACTTTTCAACAACCCGTGGGTTGGCACTCAGTAAGGGAAACAAACAAGCAACATCACATAGATAGGTATGGTTTTCCCATACTCATAAACAAACACATTCCCCATGGTTGATTACTTCACCATCCCATGGGCACACAAAGCAAGTACGGGTTTTCTCACGACACACACCGAATAGCACTATTACTGGTTTAGTCACATTTATGGGGGGCACTTTACATTATGCTAACATATACTTAAGGGAAGTTTTTAATTATGCTTTACACATGAATCACCAACACGGTTTACTCTAGATCCACGTACTGAAATTTTCAACAATTCACATTTACACAACGAGATAACATCATTCTAATATCTTTCTCAATCTTCCCTAAGTATTTTCATTCGCATTATTAACTATGCAATTTCCCTTTTCAAGATGAAAAACTTTCCCCTTTCAATTAGAAGCCCAAAGCAACATAAAATTTCACATGCATTATAGCAAAACTTCTTCTTAAATCACTGCATTCTAAATAGTGTTTCAAAAACAACAATTCCTATATTTTAAACGAGAGGAGGAAGAGAGTTGGAAAATCAACTATTTCCTACGAATACACAAAAATTTCAAAATCACACCATATGCTCGGACATAAGTTTATCATTTGAGTTGCACGGTTTTCATTTTGCTATCTTTTAGGAAGGTTCCAAAACATCCTAACATGACGTTTCTAATCATTATTGCTGCACTATAATGTTCTAGTTTTCCGGACAAGAATTCAAAACAACCAATTTTTCTTTTGTAATACAAGTCTTCTAAAGCACAATCACTATTCGTAATACGTTACAATACAATAATACCTCAAATTTAACATTGAAACTTCATAATATGATAAGGAGGTAAATAAAGAGCTATCTACTAGATTTTACACACTTAGTGCATACAATTCCACAAGTCTTTTATTTCCTCCTTTCGAAACATAATAAGGCAATTATCTGATTCCAAAACAAGTTGAATGGTGCGTCATTTAATAGGTCCTAATCACACTAATTGAATAAGCACATAAAACAATCTTTTGAGAAGCACATCAATTTACTCTTGAAGCTACTACAGTATGTCCTCTTTTGGTTTTCCTTTCACATCAAGTAATTTGCACAAAATCAACTATACGCATTTGAAGCACCTTACTTAAGATGAAATTTGATTATATTACTCCTATCAAGCACATGGAGCACCCTTTAATGCAAACATACAATTTTCTATCATTAACCAAAAATTAACTCCTAAATCAATCCTTTCCACAATCTAAAGCACAAAAACGTTATGAAGCTCACACAAAGCTCAAGAAATATCATCCTTTCTCTTACAATTAGAAAACTTAACTAAGAGGTAGCTACACATATCAATTCATTTTAATTTACTTAGAGAAAGAGAAAAGAAGGTGAGTCATAATCACTCAATGTACTACATGATAAGCATTAACATTTGTCATACTAGTCTGTCAAGTGGACAATCATGAAGATAGAGCCAAAACCACAAACAAACACATTTCGTTCTTTTAGGTTCAAGACATTCACAACCAACTTAGATAGATTAGTCAAAAGGTAAAACAAAGCAAGAATGAAGGTATATACGAATCCTTTTCAAAGAAGAGAAGTCATAGACCAAGACCTCAATAGGTAGACAAAACACCCATAATTATTTCCAAAACACCCACATCAATAAGGTGAAAACAAAGTGTGAACACACATGTTACACACAAATAGGGTTTGTTAAATCACACTCTCACATCAAGGTGGACAAGCATACAACATAAGATAGACACACACACACCAACTAAGAGCACAAGTGAAACCAGAGATCCCAGTGTTGCAACCTGGGCTCTGATACCAAATGTAATGCCCCGCCAGGAAACCCCTAAGGGTTTAAGTTTAAAACACTCAAATAGAGTGTGAAATTTTTTTTTTAAATAATAATTAAGTGCGTTAATGAAAAGTTACAATATTAAGATAGTATGAAGTTATCCCAAAGTTATTTCTAACTAGATAACACAGCGGAAGGCTAAATGATCCTAAGAGGTTTCCCAACGCGATTACACAACCTTACACCTAACTCAACTTGCGTCATTAGATCCATTAAACTGGATAACTTAATTACGAGGTAATGCCTAGACCTTGATTAAATATGTGTTCAATGGTTTAACACCTTATGTCTTTAGGAAGCGTTCAATTACTTTGGTTGGTGAGGAGGCCATCGAGAGGTTAATTACTCAATGCATGTTAATTCATAAGTTCATTAGGAGGTCTCCAAATAGGTTCAAGCGCTTAAAAGTATAACGAAGTTCATTCATTAGAGTTTTAAAATAACCATCCACACTTGACATCATCCTTTAATGCCATAAATATGCTTAACGAGATTCATTCGTTTAGGGTTAAACTTCGATTAGTAAAACAAGGATGCCATCGTTTGGTTTCATGCATATTCAACTAATGGGTTGTAGTGCTTATATGAAGGGTAAAGTATGAGTAGCCATAGATCTCATTTGAAGTTTTAATAATGCAATAAATGGGCTCACTTCATTAAGTTGGATATGCATTAGAACACACGAGAGAATCCTTCAATTTAAAGTATCGTTAACGAGATTACATTCATCATTTCAGGATTTGAATAATCAGACCATAGTGATGTTCTTCTATTAGGATTAGAATACAATTATCTTTTTGCATATCTCTTCTTATAAACCAAGTTAATATGAGATGGTACATATATTAAGATTAAGGTTTAAATAACTATACCAAAACTCCCCTTTTCTAGTTCCATTTCCGCATTCATAAGGGACTCGTTATTTAAGGTTACAATTATAGATACTAGTTGAGTTCACTCTTATATGAAATTAATCTGATAAAGAATATTTGTTGGGATTAAAATATAAACAACTAAGTAATTTCATTTGATAAAGTGAATTACAATTAACATGGCGATGTTCATTTACAAGGGCAAGAACGTAAATGCCTAAATGAGTTTCATCCTTTAGATTTCACTTAGAGTTTATAACATTAATTCAACTTTGTTTCCCATTCTAGTTCAATCTTAGCAAACATGAGGGATTCCTTTTTATAAAGATTAACATATGGGTTTTCTAGTTGGGTTCACCCGGTTATAGAAGTAATCTGGTGAGGGTTAATGAGTAAAATTACAACATAAATTATTAAGTATATTCATCCAATTATACAACAAGGACACCCAGTCGAGTCCACACGATTATCAAATTATTCTTGTGAGGATTATTGTTAAGAGTAAAACGTGAAATAACTTAACAAATTCATCCTATGTAATAAAACATAATTGACATGGCGTGATTCATTTATTAAGGTAAAAGATAGATATTTATATGATGTTCTTCTTTTAAATTTCAATCTAAGAATTGTGACATAATTTTTAACTTGTTTCCTTTTTACATTCATTCCATTTACATACTTAATATCAAGTTAATCCAATAAAGTAATCCTAATTAAATTTCTTCCACTATTACATCTTAAATTAACATTACCAATTTACTTTTTTTTTTCCACACTTTAATTTTCAGTATTTAAATACCATGCCATATTCATAATCCACAACGTTATATGAATTTAATTAACTTCATTTATCCAGATGCTTAATGTTATGCATTTAAATTCGAATTCATTAAACTTCCACCATACAAGATAATTTAAAACATAAAACAAGGTACGCTAAAAATATCGCATAACACAGGTATGATCTCGGAGTTCACCCCGGATGGGCTACATCTCCGGGTCTGCTCAACTGCAAGACCCCTTTGGTATTTAATATAGTTAAGATTACAAATTTACATGTCTTTTACAATCTTGCCCTTAGGCGAACACAATCAACATACAACAAACACTTCGATCGGAAAAAAAAACATAATTGGTCCCTTCTAAAGCGGAACCAACCGACAACTCAAAGCAAGTACAGGTTCTAATGGCTGACGCTACTTGACTTGGGGCGAAATCGGTTATGACCATCCCAATTAACCCAACGACCGGTTTCAAGACAAACCTAGCAAGACGTGCTACTATAACAGACGCATTGGCTACTAAAATAATGATGGGTCGACCTCAAGTGTTAACAGGTATTTACAACATCTTCCAAGTTGTCTTAAGCATCTAGACAGTCAAGTTATATCTAAGATAAACGTTAATGACATACTAGTATTACATCAATAATCTAACCCCTGTTTCATGGTGCGAAACAAACAACCCTCTTCTACAAGAGCAAACTATATTAAGAGTAAATGGAGGAAGGACAAATCATCACCAAGCTAAACTAAGCCTCTACTGCATACATAACCACAAGGAAATTAAGGTCCATTACCCTCATGAAATATACTCACTATCTTATAATCAACTATCCTTTGACTTTCTCTTTCTTTTTTTTTTAAACAAAATAAACAACTACAACGAAAGTCATGGCTATACTAGAGCCTAAAATCTATATGTGAAATTAACAATATACGTTAAATAAAAGGATTTCTATATTAGCTTATATTTTAATATGCACTTCTATCTCTTTGTTATTTTAAAGAAAAATACATTGTTCACTACTTCAAAATTCCCAAACTCATTGTTACATTATTACTCAAAATACACTTATTCTAATCAACATCACCCCTTTTTTGATAGCATAAAATAACCCATTCTAAAACCCCTTTTTTTTTTTTTTTAAACTTGCTAATAACCAAAAAAAACTAGTTTATAATTTAATAAACTATAGTAATAAAAAAAGAAACGAAACAAACATATTTTAAAGGAACTTTGAATCGGCCAAACCCTAGCCGCGGGCTCTCCCGCGCGGCGGCGCCACTGCGGTGCCCGCAGGCCCGCGGCGCCCTGCGGCCACCGTGGCCCCTGCGGCCACAGCAGTGCCGCTGCCGCCGGTGGTCCTCACTTGCGAGCGGGGGAAGTGTGTGCGGGGAGGCGTGCCAGGGAGTGTGCGGGGAGGCGTGCCCGGGGGGGGGTTTAAACCTGCGAACGGAGGGGGAAACAATGGGGTAGCGAGAGGGGAGGGGAGGAGGAGCGGGTGGAGCTCCGCTCCCCGCCCTCCAAACCCCAACCCACATTCACACAACCACGCACAGCGCGGTAAAACAAATAAACGCAGTTCCCCTTTTAACAATGAAAATAAACATGAAATGTTTCGAAATTTACATATTTCGACTCAATCAGACAAGCATTTTTTTTTTTTTTTTTTGATCTTTCTAAAATTTTTAGATCAAAACCAAATGACATGGCCACAAGAGTGCAAAATCCCCCATACCCCATTTTGACAGTCATAAAATAAGTTTCAGTTTGTTCCAAAACAGCTGTATGGGAAACTATTTTCTCAGATAGCCTAAAAAAAAAATCCCATAATCCTTTGCAACCAATTCTTTTGAACAAAGCACAACCTATTTTTTTTTAATCCAATAAGAAATAAAGGATGGATTTGAATTCCTACCTTGTAATGCATTCCTGGTAGGAGATTTTTTTTTGATCAAGAAGAGCTCCCCCAAACCAGCTGCTCTAAATCTCCATCCCTATCCAAAATCCCCCATCTTCTTGCCAAAACCATCTTTTTTTTCCAAAGAGAAGACCAAAGGCCCAGAAGCCCCCAAAATGCTTACCAAACAAGATTAAAAAGAAAACCCTAATTTTTGCCCTAATTTCAATTTCAAAATTAGGTATTTATTTTTAAAATAAAATGATTGAAAATCCCAAATGGAAGTCATTCATTACCATTATTTATTAATCTTATATGTTTTCCCCTATTAAAATTAAAATGCTTCTTTTTTCTTATTGAGTTCTAAATTTTAATTTCTTAATATCGATTTAGGCCTACATTTATATTTTGGGACTACTTACCGGGTAAGGCGTTTTGATTAAATTTTAATTTTCTAAAAATCAATCTTTTTATACTATGTCAACTATACAAGTAAAAAGGAAATAATTTCGTTTAAATAATAATAATTTATCCCTTTTCTTCCAAAATGCGAAAATGAGTAATTTATTACTATCTCCCAAACGACTTTAAAAATTTTCCTTTCTAAAATGCATAACTCAATAAATTCGTTATTTTAAAATTAGCTATTAAATTAACTCGCTATAACATAATAAAGCGACATTTTTAAATAAATGACTAATCTAATGCAAGAGTCTTGTTTATTCAAATTTCTCAACTACATATGCGTAAATGTTACAAATGCGTAAATGAGTACACTAACCCCAGTTAAATACCTTAAGCTAGCTACAATCATAATTTAAAGCAAATCTCTTTAATTACTGATTAATCGTATAAAAGAAACTTCCTATTTAAATTTCTATATCTCTAATGTGTACGTTTAATCATAATTTTAAATTTAATACTTAGGATACCATACCTCACTTACCTCGCGCAATGCACGCAAATCGAGGAAGTCCTCCAAATCTCTTGACACGCATCCCAATGAAAGGCAAGTCCCACGAATTCACACACGATGCTCACCTAACCATGGCTAAGGCAAGGACGAGAGTTATATGGCCACTAAATCCGAATTCAAAAGATGAAGGAGCATACTCAACCTTGCAAATTCCAAAGGAGATGAACCTTGCCCTAAGCGATGTTGTACGTGCAAATCTCCTGCACCCATGAATTCATACAAGCATGCATATACAAATACATATTCAATGAAGACGTTAGCTCAAGATTTATCGCAAGGGTTAGGAAACAATTACATTTACATGAAAATCGATGCAAAAGCACAATAATAAGCATGCACAATTTATTTATATTATCTAAGCTACACATTGCATATCGGTTACTCTACCATTCAAGAATGCCACATAGGAAGTCAATCAAGGTTAAACGGGTTTTAAAAGTCCGACTAGGGTATGGGCATTACACAAAGTTGGTCACAACTCTAAAAATTGCAGAAAGAATGTGAGATGTTATGTTTGTGGAAGATTTGGACATTTATCTAATCAATGCAGAACACAAATTGACATAGGTTATGGGAAAGCTATTCAGAAGAATAATGTGACTTGTTATGCATGTAATAAGATTGGGCATATTGCAAAATTCTGTAGAAGTAAAGGATCACCGGTAGACAACAAAAGTTCTAGCCTGAAAGGTAAAGAAAAAGTTGAAGAGGTTAAGCAAGAATTCTCAAAACAATGGATTAGAAAAGCTGATCTAAATGTTGGGAATACTCCTCCACCGGTAGAACCAATCAATGCTTCACCGACAAGACAGAGTAGTGCTCCACTGGTAGGAAGTTCTTCATCAAATTGAAGAAAGTTTCCTTGAGGGTTTGGCAATCTAAAGATACATGTGCTATTATTCCCTCAGTTAGAGATGAGAAGTTGGAAATTACTTCATTATCGGTAGACAATGTTAAGTGAATACTTAACCGACATGCATTAAATGTGGTAGATGGCAAATAAACACTATAAATTTGGGGTTTTGGCTCCATTTCATTCCACTGTGATTTCAAACATTCGTAGAGCATGAAATTTGCAGAGCTAAGGAATTCCAAGCAAAGAGGTGAAGCACTTCAAGCAATCAATCCATCCAAGACAAAAAAAAAGGTATTTATCATAATAACATCCACCTCTTCACTTGAATATATAGCAAACCCTACTGTAGTCGAGTTTATAAAATGCCCTAGGCCCGTGTTTCAACTAGTTCCCGAGGTAGCAAAGAAAGATGACAATGTAGGTGCTTTCTCTCAAATACCAAAAGGAGTTGTTTATGCTGAAGACCCCAAAATTTACATTCACTGCAACATAGAAGAATTGGGAGATGAAGAGATCAAAACAATGTATAAATCTATCATATGTGATAATTCCAGAAATATGAAACCGGAACATAAAATCATTGAAACCGTAGGATTTACTGAAATCCTCTGCATTCCTGAATTTCCCAAGGATGTGATTAGGATAGTCTTAAGCAGGGTACATGGTGAATTTTTCTGGTTAGATGCAATTCACAAAATCACCAAGGAAGCTGTGAAAGCTGTCACAGGGTTACCGTCCACCGGTAAAAGGCCAGGAAAAAGCAAGAAGGTCTCAAATGACCTAGTTACTAAGCTAACTGGTGCTACATCTAATAAAAGGTCCTTAAGAGTCAATGATGTAACCAACACCAATGTAAGGTTTATCAACATGATATTAGGGTATAAGGCAACTCATGCAAATAGACTCAATTTAGTTTCAAGTTTATGCATTAAGAGTGTTTATGACATGATCACAGATAATGTAAAGATTGATATATGTGAGTGGTTGAAGGATGAGTTAATAGACAACTTAGGCAAGATTAAGAAGGATAAGAAAGGAACTTTTAGATTTGGAAATCTGCTAGTTTGTTTGATGCTACATATAACCAAACAGGTTCCCGATATAGGCTACAAAGAACTTGGATTTGATATACCGGTAGGTAAAAAGCTAACAAAACTATTCAACAATATGGGAGAAGATAAGGAAAACAATATCCATGATTACTTTCAAGCACTTAAGGCCAAAATGAAGAAGAGAATTAGATTATCACAAAATATTGTTGACAAATATAAGGATGACATATGTTTTGTAATAAAAAAGGATGAGATCTGGATGGAAGCAGTCACCCCAAGAACAATCTGGGTAACAAAGATGGGCTATGAAACATATGATCATATAATTGAGACTTATGCTAAAGCACTTCTGGAAGCTCCAAACGAACCAAAGGAAGAAGTATTTGGTAGTGCTGAGACCATAAAAAAACAAATTCAATCTAAGAAGAGAGTGAAAAAGGTTGAGGCAGTTGTGAGAAAAGGTTCTAGACAGGCAAAGGCTATTAAAGAAGATGTATTAAAGCAAACCGATATCATTAAGGATGAGCTAGGAACTCTACAGCCTGAGACTCACCTATCACTGGTAGGCACTTCCTTAGAGAGTGACATGCCTACAGCTTTCAAAAGAGTTATAAGGAAAAGAGATCCTTCACCGACAACCACACCCTCACCTAGGAGGACAAGACAGAAACAACAAGCAGTAAGATCTCTGGTTAAAAAGACTACACTGAAGAAGAAACTAACACCCAAGTAGAAGAAGAGAACAAAAGAAAATTTGGCTCCTCTTGACATACTGTTGAATGAAATTACAGAGGAAGGAAAACTCAAAAACATAGGAAAGGTCTATGACACTTTGACAACAGATGAAAAAGAACTAGTGGAAAACAATGTTATTTTGCACATGGACATGTATAAGAAATTTTTGATGGAAGTTGTAGATGAAGTACCAGATGAACTGTTCAAAAGACTGGAAGCAAGGAGACAAGCAGTAGTAGAACTTGACAAGAAAATCAAGATAGAAAAGCTACTTATTGTGTACCCAGTGAACTCACCTAAAGAAATTGACGATTTAATTGCTGAAGCCAACCGGTCAGTATTCTCTACTGCACACCGACACATTGCATTAATGGTTGGAAGAGTCAATGAGGTGACTAAAGAAACAGAAAATGCATGGGACATATTTCTTGTTGAGAAAGAAAAATAGGAAGAATACAGGAACCCCAAACCAATAAAGGTATATCAGAAGGAGAGAGACAAAGGAAAAGGAAAGGTTGGTGGACCTTTGAGTATCAAAGTAAAAGATGACTTACCCCCACCTCCTTTTACATCACCGATAACAACAACTACAGAAGATCAACCGGCAGTTGAAAGTATGGATGTAGAGGATGTCAATCCTAATCCTAAAGTCTTATATACAATGGATTTTGATACATAAAAGATCAACATTGTGGTAGACAAAGATACAACTGGTAAGACAGACATGGCTAGTGAGCCACCAGTAGCTGAGCAAACTGATAACACACAAGAGAAACTAGCAGATGACAAAGAGAAAAAGGCAAAAACTCAAACTGAGACAGTGCAACAAATAGAGCAACAAACAAAGCAACAGGTGCAGGAACAGGTTTATGAGGAAACAGTGCAACCGACAACTGGAGAAGTACACAAACCATTGCTTAAAGAAATGCAAACACAAACTGACCTACCAGAGGTCACAACAAGCTTGGTCAATTCCTCCACTGACGGAATTCAGAATGTTGGTTCGTCCTCAGCTAGCTACAAATCAACAAATATAACTGAAGTACTTTTGGATTCAATCAAAAGGATAACAGATTGTAGTTCACAGGCTTATAAAGCTATAGATGACACAATACCAATTTTGTAAGTCAGTGAGAATTCCCATTTTGTGTTTGAGCAGTGAGCTCTAGGCAGTTGGCCTTCCTGCATGTGCAGGCCCCTCTTGTAAGTAATATTCTCTTATTGGCCAGTAAGTGAATATTGTGGGTCACAAATCCCACCAAGGTTTTTCCCACATCGGGTTTCCTCGCTAAATCCTTGTGTCATGGTGTGTGTTTCATGTGGATGCTTTTAATTCTGTTTATTGCATTATTTCTTGCATACCGGTATACTATTATAATATGTTCTACATATTTTAAAATAAGAAATTCAATAAACTGGTTAGATACTGATTCACCCCCCCCCCCCTCTCAGTATTTGTGGGAATCCTAACAGAGGGTAGGTAAGATAAATAATAAATAAATAAATGGATAGGAAAAATAAACAATAATAAATAATCCCATTAACTAATAAATAAAATAGAAAGGGCTAATATAAAATAAATAAATCAAATGCCCAATAAATGTTAAACCACAAAATGATATAAATAAATAAGTGATTAAATAATAATATCTTCACAACCACAACTCCCAAGAGGGCCAATCATAACAAGGGGTAAGTAAAGAAATAATAACAAATAAATAACCAATAAATAAATAGATAGATAATAAATAATAAAGCAAATAAATAAATAAATAAAATAATAAATAATTAAATAAGTAATAAATAACCCAACAATAAATAAATGGATAAATAAATATATAAAATAATAAACAAATAATTAAATGTACGAATACATATAAATGCTCCAGCCAATAATAATTTAAACTCAATGCCATTAATATCTCCCACATACGTATAAAATATGATAGTAAATAAATAATATTTCATGCATAATTATAAATGTCAAATATTATGATCCACAAAATAACATTAATAAATAATAACCTTCCAGAATGGATATGAAAAATGGCTCTGCAAGCGAAAAACTGTCACAATGTCTATGCGACATCTAATCTGCTATCGAGGTCTCCGTATGGCAACTTTATGGGCTTCGGGAATAGATTTTCTATTCTTGCTAGCGGCCACCGGGAAGATGGCCTTATCTCGGCAGCAACAAAAACTCAGGAACAACAAACCTTCTTTGCGAAAACCAAATACTCACTGATAGAGATGGGAAGGGCTCCCCCTCCTCCTCCATGCATTGACGATCGAAAGTGGCAGAAGGCTGGACGCAAGCAACCCAAATGCCCAGCTAGTGGGCCGAATCGCCAACCAATATGCCATGACCGCTATCCTCTATATTATTTAGAGAAGGGTTTTTTAAAACCTACCCATAAAGACAAAACCTTTAACCGGGGAAGCACTCACCGACGAAAATTTACAGCAAAGATTTCGAAGGGCTTGGATACCCGTGTGAGTCATTCACTGCAACATCATCATAATTTAGCAATGGAAAAATATTTTAAGGGTGTCCAATCAAAGCGGCCATCAGCCACAAAGGATAGTTCTGTGTTAGAAATCAACAATCAAACCCTACCCAAGTATCACAATCTAAAGGAGGCTAAGCATCCTAAGCCGAATTCACCTTCAAATCCTCTAGCTAATCCTAATGGGTTGGTCATTGAAATTGATACCCATACTAAGATCAGGTATCAAATGAACTACAACGGTGGAAAGGTTGGGGGATCCCGTCTGATCAAATTGCTAATTCGGTGTCGGCTTCTCTCAATAACTAGGTAAAAATTGACATCCTTCCTGATAATTTTTTAGCTATTGAATGTGGTAATCAGAATTTGAGAAATTCTTTGCTAAAAGGGGACATATTAACATTCAAGGGTCTAGGGTTTGATTGCTGAGAATGGCAACCCCTCTTTCATCCATCTCAATTCAACTCTTGCATGGTTAATAGAGCAATTTCCCTTGAAAAATTTCCTGTAGAATTGCGAAATAATGATTTTTTAAGAATTATAGGCAACAAAATAGGTAAATTTGTAGAAGTTAGGAAATCAGCCCTAAGCTTCTTTAACTAGCTTTTGATCGTTAACATGAATATTAACATTAAATATTTAGATCCCATAACAATGATATGTGATAATTCTTGTTTAACCCTAGATTTACCCTTTTATAATGGTTCTTTCGAAGATATTATGCCAAGGAAGATTCCCTCTGAGAAACCTTCCCATGAATCATTTCTCAAGTCTAATGGCGCCCTATTTAGATTTGTGGAAGGAGGGGGTTTTACCTTTGAGAGCTTTAAGAATAATATTAACACTAATCATCTCACCGCGGACCTATGTCCCCATAGCTCCCTTGATTAGAAGTCTTGCTCCCCTCTACCTCCATTGCCAGCGATTAATCCACCTATAGTTGACTCTTTTCTTAGGGATCGAGACCTGGAAGAGGGTGAAATCAGTGAGTGGCCCCCTCAGATAGAGCAGCTCAGACTGACACCATCATCTAGCTCTCTCATCCCACCAGAGAGGGTGAGTCCCTTGAGGTCTCCCCCTTTAATGGAACTAACCTCCTTTGTACAATTAGCGGACAAGGATAATCTTTCCTCAGATCCAAGAATGGCATCCTTGCAAGGTCAACCATTCTCTCAAGTCTCATGTATGGAGGCCGCTAAGGAGGCTGATGTTTGCCCTCCATCTCTGATGGTTGTTTCTAATATAATTGAAGAATCTGAAAGTGACCATGTGGTCAGGGAAGTTAACATCATTGCCAATTTTGTAGGGGAAGTAGTAAATGACTTTATGGATCAACTGATTGATGAAATTTGTGATGATGAGGAATTGGAAAGACAAAGGGATTTCCTTGTCAAAAATCTAGTAGATATTGTCAGAGTCGACTTAGAATCAGATGAACTCTTTATAGCTTCGGATAACTTAGAAAATGATAATCCAAACACCCTAGGCATTCTCAGCTCTGATAAAAGCAAAGGCTCTCCTGACTATGCTAAACTCAGTAAGAGAAGAGGTAGGAGATCCCTTGCTGAACTAAGATCCAAGGATGGAGAAGCAAGGGGTCAGTCTAAAATATCTACTCTTTTTAATGCAGGGGAGGGGAAGTTCCTCCCCACAGAGCCATGAAAATCATTACATGGAATGTTAGGGGTCTGAATGCCCCTTAAAAATGGGGCATCTTAAAGTGCTGCATCTTTGATTCTAAACCTGACATAATTTTAATCCAAAAAACTAAAATGAACACCTCTGAGATTGT